>NC_053169.1:88934888-89234888 GCF_016835505.1 Polypterus senegalus | reverse complement strand
CTGATCGGACGCAGTCTCATATGGCCGACTGTTCATGTGGTGTACTTTACTGCCGTTATTACCGGTGGACTCCTCGACACGTGTTCTCGTTTCTCGTATAAGTAATGCTACACGCTGTCGTGTTCTTTAACTCTTGTGTTTTGAGGCTCTGCAGCTACGACGAGTTCAGCTCCACTCTGCGGCCCTTTTCTCTTGTGATCCATCAGAGCGTCTCGTGTGTCTGCGAGGTCCAAACGGCCCTCAGCTTTACTGCTCACCGCGGCGCTCCGCCATGCACTTCAAACTGCGTTGACTGAGTTGAGGTGACTTGCTGGGGATGTCCGACTAGTCGACTGCCGCGGACTTGCCAAGAATCACTACGGGTGTCGTGTCATGGCACTCGTTTATTCTTCCTTGTAATTTAAATCTTTTCTTAGTTCACCGTTCCATTTTCCAGTTTCTTCATTCATCCTGGTGCTGTAGAAATTGCCGATGTACGTTTTACATTCCTGAAAACCTAAAACTGTGTACACTGTAGGCCCAGCCGTGGGTTGCTTCTTTGACACTTGCTTTTAGGGGTTTTCTGTGCTGTTTAAGTGACCCTGTGAACCCCACCGTCCCATCCCAAGTGGCCTCAACCTGTTCATCCAGGAAGAAGCTGAACTGGTCTTTTTCTGGAGATGTCTGCTTAACTCTCCTTTCTGTCATCTGCAGTTCCACCTCGAAGGCCCCTGAGGAGGTCATCAATGTTCCGACCAAATCCAAGGACCAGTTGCCAGGAAGCCTGCAGCAGTTTTCCATTTTGTTGCGGTAAGGGTGCAAAAATCGTTAATAATGGCCGGCCCGTTCACGGCTGGCTGGGCTCCCTCCCCAAACTCCTCAGCACAAGAATGGCGTTTCTACACGGGACAGAGGAGAAGACCTCCAAACGAAGTGTCCAAACTGCGCCCCCATGTCTCGCTCTCTCTGTTTATTAGGATTTCGTTTGCGTTGGTTTCACGTAGTCTTTGTCATGTTGTCATCTTGTACGTGAGGCTGACCTTTTCCCCCCCATTCTCTTTCTGCAGACGCCAGGTCTCCAATGACTTCCGAGACCTGCCAACTCTGCTCATCCATGGCTGTGAGGCTCTGCTGATGTCCCTGCTGATTGGCTTTCTGTACTTCGGTGCTGGTGACACCAAGCTGTCCATCCAGGACACCGTAGTCCTGCTGTACATGATGACAGCTCTCACGCCATTTGCTGTGGTCTTGGATGTCATTGCCAAGTGTGAGTCTTTCGTTTACTGGGTGTCATACGTGAACCTTACCAGCTAGACAGTTGGCTTCCTTACCCCATCCCAATGTGTAAGCGCCATGTAAGGACATTAATGGCATGTGGGCGGCTTCTCCCTCTGCTGCCACACTCGTGAGCCGACTTGAACAGCTGAGGCTGCCCCAGTCCCAGTCCCAGTGGACCCTAGGTTTTGGATCCATCCAGTTTCACAATCTGTGAGTCGTTTTACCTCAAACTGATCTCATTGTTTAATCAGCTGCTCTTTTTTATTATTTGATATTCAACTCTTTCAGGGTGGATGTCGACATTTGTCGAAATTCAGCTGTCAATGGCGACAAAACTCGCCCTTACGTTTTAGTAAGAAGACAGTTAGCTTTGTTGATCTGACCTGTTGATCTGCACGTGCGTGAGTAGCGAAGGGCAATCAACCTCTAAAAAATGGCATCGACATCTGATAGGAGACCAAAACTCTGACTGGTCGCTCTCCAGTTTTGGTGCAAGTGAGCTGGAGATCGCAAATGAAAGTGGCGTAAAATCACGAGCCGATTGGTCCGCAGCTGCTCAACACGTTTGTGTATCTGAGGCGCTTTTAGGAAGATCACCGCTTACGATGACAACAGGTACAAACCAGATTGCACTGCCACCACCGTGTGAAGGTCGGCCTCACATTCCTGCTGGCCAACGAGCAGCCCCTTCCCAGACGCTGGCACCAGAAACGGAGAACAGATGGCCACAGCAGCAGACGCTTTATGTTGATTGATGTGTGACACCATTAAAAAAAATATATTCAGCCCACAAAGAGTTAAAGTGAGATATGAAGCCGGCTTTGCATTTCGACGGCCCACAGAGAAGATCGAGAAAAAAAAACGGAAAGGACTGCATGTGACGTTGGCTGATTGGGAGAAGACTTAAGATAAGAGTGTCACGTCAACAGGTCTGGAGGATCACGAGAGAGAAAGGAGAAGAACGTGAGGATTGTCCAGGACACGAGTGAAGGAGTGCCAGTTAGAGGGGGGGAGGGGGTCTTTCTCTAATTTGTGACCTCTTTGGTCTGGCTATGGATGTATCAAGTCATAGGATTAAAGACCAAATCTGTGTGGCACCAGAAGAGAGAAAGTGGAGAGGAAGTTGGAAGAATGGAGAAGGGCTTTGGAAGAGGAACATGAGAGGTTTAATGATTCAGAGGTTAGCCTGCAGGGAGAGCCACTGGAAAGAGTGGACAAGTTGAAATATCTAGGATTAGTGGTAGACCAAGATGGAGAAACAAGTGGAGAGAGAACTCGGAGAGTGCAGGGTGGATGGAACGATCAGAAGAAGGTATCAGGAATATTGTGTGATTGGACAATTAAGGTGAAGGAGTAAGACCAGCAATGATGTATGAAGCTGAGACGTGGGCAGTAAAGGGGGTGCAGGAGAAGTTAGATGTGGCAGAAATGAGAATGTTGAGATGACTGTGTGGAGCTACAAAAAAAGGGCAGAATTAGACATGAGATAATCAGAGATACAACAAAAGTGGGAGAGACATCTAAGAAGGTGCAGGAAAAGAGGTTAAAGTGGACGTGTGATGAGGAGACAATGAATGTGTGGGCAAAACAGCAATGGCAATGGAAGTGCAGGGGAAGAGAAAGCAAAGGAGACAAACCTCATTGGAGGAAAGCCCTGCAGCCACCAGGGTCCTCCAGGACTAGGAATGGACACCACTAGTGGAGGCCGTGCACGAGACACATCATCCATCCATCCATCCATCCATCCATCCCTCCCTCCCTCTTCCAGGCCTGCTTATCAAGAGCCGGGTGCAAGCATCGGGCACAAGCCAGGAACAAACACTAGATAGGTGCCAGTCCAGCGCAGGGTGAATACTTTGTCCTAAAACCTGCTTAGTCCAGTTCAGGTGGAGCAGAAGCCACATTGGGCACAAGGCAGGAAATAGCCCTGGAAATGCACACGTTTGGGGATGTGGGTGGAACGCCAACCCACGCATGGGGAGAACATGCATACTGCTAAGGGATCAGTGTGACTGCAGGAAGAGAGGCCCTGTGGCCCCCCGTGTGACGTGACCTTACAGAAACAGAGGATCGTGACACGTCGCTGCTCTACTCACCGGCCACCTCACTGAGCGTCACTGTAAAATTTCACACATTGGTGACACTTTTTTTTTTTGGTTCCACCAGGCCACTCTGAGAGGGCGATGATCTTCCACGAGCTCGAGGACGGCATGTACTCCATCACAGCCTACTTCTTTGCTAAGGTGAGTGCAGTCGTCAAACTGATTGCTTGTTGGACGACTCCTGCAGGCTTCACGTGTCTCTCGGGTGAGTGAGTGCAAAGCCAGACAGTGCCATGTCCTTCATCTTGGCATCGCCTGCAAACCGATTACCTCACCTAGCTATAAGGGGACTTCCTTCCATTGTTACTGTTTTGTCTATGAGAATGATGGCTGCAGCTTCTTCCCACTTCTCATCGGGGTTTGATGTTGATGGCCGTCTGCATCGGTCACCAATCGCTCCACTTGTATACACCCCGGCGAGGAAGAACATCGTCACCATACTGGGTGGCTGGTGACAGAACTTGCATGACACTCCTGTCCCATCTAGCCTGATGGAGCTGCAGCCACATTCACGACGACTTGTGTACTGAACCCGAGGTCAAGAACCTGAAGAGCAAAGGTCTACACTGCTGCAAGGCCGCCATTTTACTAAAGAGTCGCTCATGGATGAGAACATTTAATGTGAAGAACATCACTGATGTTGGGTTAGTAAATGGGCAGTAAGCTTGAACTGTGAGAGGAGGAACAGCACTGAGTGACTCCAAATGGCCGAATGGGATGTGGGATTGAACACTGGCGAGAAATCTCCTCACTCCAACGTTGAGCCACTTGGTTTAGAGTGCAGCCATCTTAAGGCCTCATCACACTACAGGAATCTTCCAGCCATTTTCAGTCGTAGCCCTCGCTTACCCGTGACCAGCGGTCATGTAGTGTGACATCAACATATAAGGGCTGGTAATGTGTGCACGAGAGCGGACGACTAATGAGCCTGCAGCGCCAAGCAGACAGAGAAGAACCCAAGGAACGAAAAAGAACAACAGAGCAGAGCAATGGCGGCCTCCAGCAACTAAGAACACCGGCTGCACTGGGCCACACCGCGGAGAGGCTCGAGGACCTTTGAAGCCAGCGCAGATCTTGTCTTACTTGTACCACAACAGAGTGACAGAAGAATGAAAGATTCTCCATGTCATTTGGCAGCCAAAATCTATCGACCTTCTGATCCTTTAAACGGTGGAACAGGAAAGTTGAAGCCGTCACTTAACTGGTCATCCCGAGGTCCGTTTTCTCCGTGTGACCGTCGAGGCGATGAGATCGGGTGACCGTAATCTTCGGGTTTGTCATGCTGTCCAACTGTGACATCAGCCTTACACAATTGAGCTAATGGAGAGCGCCCCCCAGTGACCAGTCAGACTGTCTGCTCCTCGCGGCAGGTCCTCTCCATGTCTGTCAGCTTTGTTTCAGATTATACGAATGAATATGAAGTCAAGATTACGAATAATCGACACAGAAACTCGTATAATTCAGCGGTGGCAGAAACGCTTCAGTCCAGTAAAAGCGGAGACTCCTGTTGTATCGTAACAAACTGTTCTCGTAAGCCCCCTTCGCATGGCGAGCTTGGTGTTATGCCAGTTACAAGCAGGGCTGTCTGCCATTGCAGGTGATCGGAGAGCTCCCAGAGCACTGTGCCTTCACGCTGGTATACGCGGTGCCAATCTACTGGCTGGCAGGCCTCACTGCAGAGACTGGACCTTTCCTGTTGAACTTCCTCATCGTCTGGCTCGTGGTGTACTGTAGCCGTGCTATGGCCTTATGGACCGCATCTCTCCTACCGACACTGCAACTGTCCTCCTTCATGGGCAACGCACTCTTCACCACCTTCTACCTCACGGGCGGCTTTGTCATCAGCCTAGAGAACATGTGGATGGGTAAGTCAAGTGTTAAGAAGTGTGGACGGGGTGGTACAATTGAGAGGGGGCATAAAGATGGGCCACGTTAGGGACAGGCCGGAGATGTTTGGATGTGATGAGACCAAGTAAAGAACCTGGGCATGAGGGAACAGGGCAGGTGAGGAGGGAAATGATCAGGGAGAGGAAGTGATGATGAGCAGACTAAGTGGCCTAATGTGAAGTCTCTGATGAGACGCTGATGGGTCTTCTCTAGTTAGAATTTAACTTCACGGCGAGAAGCTTATTTCAATTTAGGAAGACCAAAGTTTCGAGCTAATGTAGTGTTTGCTGATCGTGGTGACACGTTCAAATTGGCAGATCACTATTGTGTACATATGCATCTTGAGGCCATCTTTGGAGTGGTGTCTCTGTCTTGGTGCTAGTGGTCAAGATGGCTGACCTGCCAATCATAGGGCGCAAATTGAGTCATATAAGACAGCGACAGGGTGGTGGACTCCTTGGTCTGACACACAACTTGTAGAAGGTGTCCGAAATGTGGACTGTCCTGGTGATCAGTCTTCTGCTATCTTTCAGTGGCAGCGTGGTTCTCCAAAATCTCCTTCCTGAGGTGGGGATTTGAAGGGCTCATGCAAGTCCAGTTCATAGGACTGAAGTACAAGATGACGCTTGGAAACTTCACGTTCCATATTGACGGGAGTCAGGTAGGTGGCCTTTGAAAATGTACAGCCTGTTGCGCTGGACTGACGTCTCCTCTTATCCCATCTTGGTGGCCATTTCAGTTCTCATCACACACACACAAAAAAAAGTCAGTCATTACCTTCTGGTAGAAATTCTCCTTTGCCAGACCAATCCCATGATTTCCCTTGATTTCTGCAGGTCGTGGAGGCAATGGACTTGAATTCTGACCCACTCTATGCCTGCTACCTCGTCTTGCTGGCCGTCTGCGTCTTCTTCATGGTTTTCTACTACCTGTGCCTCAAATTCATCAGCCAGAAGTCAAGCCAGGACTGGTGATCTGCTAGGCTCTCTGAAGAAGCAATATGTGCCACTAGATGGCAGCATGGCACCACGCACAAGGCACATGAGAACACCCTGTGGGAAAGACTGGCGCTGCCTGCCGTTTTCACTGATTTTCTGACTGAACGGACTTTATTGACTGTGGCCTGCATGATGATGATGGGGGGTGTTTAGGCTGATGGCATCTTGTCACCTCCAGGGTTGTTCATACTGCAGGTGTCACTTTCCTGTCATTTTGATGCGAGTGTCTCGGGCCAGCTTCCAAATGTCAAAGGCGCTCTGAAACCTTGGTGTGCAGTTAAAGGGGCGTCTTGATGGAGAAGTGCTGCCAGGTGTGATGGATGATTCAAGCCTAAATCTTACTTATTGTTTCTGCATAAATATTTCAGATTAAAACACACGTGAAGACCCGACTTGAAATGGCGCAGTGACCACTTGGCAAGTGTACCTCTGACTCGCACAACAGGAAGGAGGTTTCTCGAGCGAACTTCTCACAGATCAAGTGTTTGACGTTACGTGTATCCGAGTGACAGCAGTGACGATGATGAGGTGTTCTGCTAAGCACAGTGCCGATCGGCGTGTACGCGACCTTTATATCCTGCAGGTGATGCCGTGAGACTTTACGAGGGATTTAAATCCATACCGATCTCCTTCAAATAAACCCAAGCGCTACAGCTTGGCCCATCTCAGTCACCAGTCAGATGACAACTGCCTACCGCGTCACTCCATTGGGGTCTGATCATTAGAGAGCTGCCCAACAAGCTCGTCCAATCCATTCGTCTCCATCCATCCATTATCCTAACTACAGGGTCACGGGGGTCTGCGGGTGCCAATCCCAGCCAGCACAGGGCGCAAGGCAGGAAACAAACCCCGGGCAGGTTACCAGCCCCCTGCAATCCATTCATCTCGATTATCCAAAATATCACCAAGTCAAGATCTGACGGGCCCTCAAGTCCCTAAAGTCCGACTCTCCACCACCAGTCATGTTAGATTTCAGGTTCCGCTGTGACGCGGTGTGTCGCGTCTTTTACCTTTGGCAGTGTGAGGCCTTCAGCTTTCACCAGGCTGCTGCTTTACTCCAGAGAGGTTTACCTTTTCTCCTCACTTGGTATCCTGCAGGTTTAATTATTACTATTATTATTATTCAACAACCTTACCTCCAGAGGCTCACGTGATGAACTTAAAGAGCCTGGTCCTTGTAGGTTTAACCATCAGGTGCCAACCTCATCATGTAGCAGCCCATGCGCCACAGGCAGCGTCAGATACCGGTGTTGGGAATGCCCGGATGCACCTTTTGGAAATACATCGCTGCCTGGCATCCACCCATTGCGTGCTGCCGTTAATCTGCTTGGGCATCCATCCCCTCCTCCCAACTTGGCTCCGTTAGTTGCTGCGCTGCAATTTTCAGACAGGATGCCATGTTGGCAAACAGCATTAATGAAAGGATAATGTGTGTGCAGAGCTTTAGGCAGGCACACAGTAGGAGGCATAATTAAGGTGCTTAAAATGCATAAACACATCAATAGGCAACAGCGGAATGCAGGCAGGAGAGGGCAGCACTGCGCATGGGCTCAGGCCTGGCATCACAGGGCATGCCTGGCTCACCCTTCACACGTGCGCCTAAGCCTGTGCTGCAAATGAAAAGAGCAGCCCCTGAAGCGGAGGCCTGAACTCCCACTGAAAACACCGATTTGGGTTTACCACCGAGGTGGCCTGAACAACGCAGATTTATTCGACAGGATAAATATTTCTGTACAGTGACTTCCCAGCAAAACAAAAAGACGCACAATTTTCCAAATACAACCTTTTCGTTCTTATAAAAAAAAAAAAAAAAGAGGGTGAATCGGGTTAGTCCTCTTCAGAGGAGGAGGAGGAGGAGGGTTCTTGGTGCTCCTGCCTCAGTTTGTCCGCATAATACTTGAAGCTCTCCTGCAAGTAAAGAGAGACGCGTGTGAGAGGAGATGACGGGACATCAGTCAGCCCACTAAGAAAGGTGACGACGCCAATTCAGTAGTCAGGTGACCAGCTGGCTTCACTACTCCAGACACTTGACAGGGGTCCTGCCACTGGACCCCACTAGTGACGCACTACCAATACTTGTGGGGTCTGGACTGTTTAAAATGCCACACACAAACTGCTATGGAGGGCACTGGGCCCCCACGACGACACCGCAGGCTTTCTGACACCAGCAGCTTGAATGCCCCCCAAGCTGAATGGCCCCCCAGTTCACCTTTGCTCTTCAGAGGTCAGACTCACTAACAGACAAAGTCAATTATGGATGCTGGCGACTCTGAGCCAAGTGGCCGTGTGTTCCCTCATACTTACCGGTGGCTCTGTGAAGGGCAACGGCTCCCCCGCGTTACGCAGCAGGACCGCCAGTCTCTTCAGGCACAGCTCGTCTACCTTCACGTTCTCCTTTAACATTTTCTCATAGAGCTCCTTCGCTGAACTGCAGTCGTTGTTCAAAGCTGGAAAAGAAAATTGTTTCGCAATGTGAAGTCGTGCACATCACGGCCTAATGCGACAGAGAAGAGAAGGAGCCGCCATAAGTGAAGGTGGTGGTGGGGTTTAGGGCTCAGCCACAGAACCACAACTTACAGTAACACTTCATGAGGTAGGCATAGGCCACTTCTCTGTCCATAAAGTCGGGTACAACATCAAGGAGAGTGGTGATCTTCTCAGCCTGCAATCACACACACACACAAAAGTGCCATCAGCCTTGGCAATGCCCACATACCGGTCGGTCTATTTAAAGATGTACCTAGAAGAGCATCCTGCACTACACAGTAGTATAACACATCGCTCTACAGCTGGAGTAGTAGGATAGCAGGAGTTGTAAGAACAACATCTGGAGTGAGTGCCCACCGTTTACAAGCCCTCCACTTACCTTCCCAGTATTCCTCGCTACCTTTGTGATGTAAGACACCAGGACGTCTCTCTGTTCTGCAATACCAGCACACCTCTGCAAGGACAAAACAAAGTCAGGCCCCTTCAATGACAGCAATCTGGGCGCCCCTGAAAATGTCACATTGTCTGCCACTCTTTATAGCGTTAAGGGGGCAAACCTTTCATAAGAAAGGATCACTTAGACTGGAGATTGGGTACAGCATGGTAAGCAAGAAAGGAGTCACTGGAAAGAGAGGGGGCTGATGGACCGATACCCTCCTCCTCCTCAGCCCACTGAGGTCAGCCCAACTTCACAAGGTCTTATTTTCTGCTAGCACATTGGGCTTGTGCCACTTTGGTCAAACAGAATGCAGTGCCAACATTAAGGCTTCACACCCAGAGGACAGCAACCACATTCTCCATTAAAAGGCAATAAACGCCATAATTCGAGATTATCATCAATAACTGGCTACAGACATGGCCGATTACTAAACAGGGAAAGGGAAGCGAACAAGACACACAAGAGGCGGCGCACCCGGGTGCCACTGTTGGGTCGGGGGGTACAGCGTACCTGAAGCAGAAGGCGTGCGTCATCCACCCGGCCGACATCCAGAAGCTGCAGGAAGAGGTCAGTCACCGGTCTGTAGAAGGAGAAGTGCTGTGCCAGCCGCTCGGCCATCACGCTCACTGTGAAGACAAGGGGGACATGATGACGAGGCTCCTTGCATTAATAGAAGTGTGACACAAGTGGGGCTGCCCTGAATGGAGGAGACCACCGCCGGACTCATGCCAGCAGTCTCAATGCCTTGGAGGCGTCCACAGCTAACTCCAGCCCAGCCGCTCTGGGACTCGTGCCAGTCAAAACACCAGCTAACATCTGATCCCTGCTAATTGTTCATTTAACTAAACTTCCATTTAAGTGTCCACCGGGTTCTCTGCTAATGTAACGGTGATTCAACAAGGATGGTAACTAAACACCACCAGCGTCCAGCTCTGAACTTCAGCCACTCTCAAGCGCGTAACATGAATACCTGCTGCTAACTCCGCCACAAACACTTTGCTTTCTCAATTACGTTTCTAACACCGCCGGGTCTCCGCTGATTAAACGTCCATCCGTCGCCGCTCACTGCTCAGTAACCCCATTGACATCAGAATGCTGCCAAGTTCAATAAAGACCACAATGCTGTGACAAAGTATTTGCCCCCTTACTCATATCCTCTGTTTTCTCATATTGTACAGGGTGGTCCAGATTTAATTATGCAGATCCAGATCGTCTCGATGACTTTGATTTATGTGAAAATGATTCCCGTTCGGCGCGAAGACGATTCTTCATGTCGTCAGTTCGCACACGTCTCGATGGTCCGGGATTTTTCGGGTGATTTTCTATGTAATAAACCTAATAAGTTCTAGCGTAATGACAATTGCATAATTAGAGCTGGACCACCCTATAGATAATGAATGGCCTCAGATCTCCAGTCAAAATGCAATAGAGAAGGAGAGCCCGAGTGAACTGCAATACAGCAATTCCATCATGGCGTTCTTTATTCAGAGAGCATTTAGTCATCCCTGTGGAAAGCAACGCCACATTGTTTTACTGCGCGTATGTGTCGAACGCTCTGCTGCAGCAGCTCTATTTATCAGACGCCGGGAGATCGTCGGCGTCCAAAGAGCTCGGCTTTCATCTCGTCTCTCCACAGGTGGGGATCACTCAGGTGTTTCTTCTTTCCTTTTCTATTTTCAAAGACGTTACTCTCAGAAAGCAGAGCTCGTCCTGTCACTACTCTACCATCAATCCTATTTTTCGCTCGGTCTCTTTCACACTGAGGAACCTTAGCCAAAGCTACAGCGGCCTGCAGTTCTTTGGGTGTTTGTCTGGGGGGTCTTTAGTGACAATCAATGTGCCTTTGGGGTCATCTCCACAGGCCAGCCTTTCCTTCATCTTGCCGTTGCGCGGTGGAGTCCCAGGGTCTTAGAAATGCCTTTGTAAGCCTCTCCTGAGTGGGACGTTTCTGGAACTTTATTTTCCTCGTCTCTTAAGGAATTTCCTTTGATCGAAGCTTAGTGTTCTTCTAGAAACCTTGTGGTGATCCCCCCTTCTGTTTGACACCCAACCTACCTGGAAAGGGGTCTCTCTCTGAATCACCTTTTCCAAGGTTTCTTCCATTTTTTCCTTACAAGGGAATTTTTCCTTGTCTTCTTAGAGAGTCGAGGCTGGGGGGCTGTCAAGAGGCAGGGCCTGTTAAAGCCCACTGCGGCACTCCTTGTGTGATTTTGGGGTCTACAAAAATTAATTGTATTGTATTGTATTGTAAATTGTACGACTACACTGTCATGGCGAGGGTCAACATATGGCTGGCCGGTGTCAGTCAGCGTAGTCCCACTTTGGTCAACTATTTCCATGAGTAACTAAGGAGGGCAAAAACGGTTTCCCCATTGGGCAGTATTGGTGTTGGGTAACTTTATGACTTAAATAGATTAATTAGTAATTTAGAAATGTGATTTATCTGTTCTGGTTCCCTTTATCTAAAATTAAATTTTGTCTAAAGATCTGAAGTCATTCATTGTGATAAAATAAAAATGAAGTATATCAGAAAGGGGGCAAATACTTTCTCACAGTGCAGTGGCTCACTTAATTAAGCAGGCATCACTAACTTGTCTGTTCTCTGTTGTCACTTTGCCATGCATGTTCGCTGATCTAATGCACGTCACCCAAGCCTGCTCTGTTGGCTCTCATCACGTGTTTGCAATTTAAACGCCGATCTTCATCAGCGCCATTCAGTCTGACCTCTAAGAGGGTCCATCGCTGCTCCATTCGTTTTTCCGCCACTCTTCTAAGACCTGATCAGGTTGGTCCAAGTGAAGTAAACAACAGTGCAGACATTGTGGCTGCCAGCGACGCCACAAGAACACAGAAGGGTTAGACAAGCAGCCCAACAAAGCCCCCCCCCCAGTCCTAACGCCCACCTAACGCCTCCAAAATAGCATCAAGTCAAGTTGTGAAGGAGCGTCACGTTAGACTGTCCACCGCACCAAGTCCGGGTAATCGTTCACATTTCATATTCATTTCACATCAAGTCCGGGTGTTTCGTTTCATAGTGCACACTTACACTTGTCCAAAGTGGAGTCCAGCTTCTCTTCGAGGACCCGCCTGAACACAAACGATATGCTAGAAAGGGGCAGGAGCGACTTTGTGCCGTCGCCCGCCGGGGTGAACAGAGACTCCAAGTATTCCACTGCCTGGTCGGTGTTTTGGCTGCAGGGAGAAAAACAGAAACAAACTGACTGGTTTGTCTGGCCGCCTACACGGTTGGCTCGATGAAAACAAAACTGAATGAGGCCATGAAACTTTTATTTTTAACATTAATATTACAGAAAGGATTAATGTAAAAAGTTCCCGTGACTCCATTTAAACAGCTAGTTCAGGAACTCAAAGTGAAAAGGGTTCATGGCTGAATGGACAAAACTTCGGCGTAATCAGATGTCTTGCCAGAATGAACTTTGACCCGGGCCGTGGGTAAGTAGCTGTGACACGCACGTTAGGCTGTTGCTGAACAAAGCTGACTGTTTCCGCGCTTCTTAAAAGGCTGCCCGGCGCATTAGGGCCCAGCTCGGTAAATAATTCAGACTGCCAAGTCACAACAATCTTTCAGATTATTCCATTCAAAATTTATGCTGCTCCAGGAAAAAGGCCCTAACGTGGAGCGGAGAGAGAAATAACCTTTCATACTCGGGAGTGGGAGACGGCACAGCATATGTGGGGGTCACTGGGGCCCCCGGGGCTGGCAGAGAATTAAGGACTCTACAAGATGGCTTTTATTATGCGCGCTACTAAACAAGTTGGCTTGTCACTAAAGATGAAGAATAAAAGCCACGCTGCTTTACACTAATGTCCTTATGAACACAACAATCACAAAACACTCTCTCTGCTAGTGGGGGCCTCAAACCTGTTCACTCGGAAAACCTCAGAGGGCCAGGGTCCCCTTTCCTCAGATATCCAGTTCCACTGCCTTTATATCAAACAGATTAGCCGGCTCCCAGTTAAACAAAGTGCCACAAACACCTGTTTAATCAGCCATGCGCCATTCGTTACATGTTAACAAACATGACAGTGGTTAGAGCTGCTGTTCAAAACATCCAAAACTCCACCCTGGTCACTGTCTGTGCCAGACGTCTCTCCGCATACTACTTATTTGGTCCCATGGGTGTGAGCACAAATGCGCCCTGCACCAGAATGGTGTCCTGTCTGGGGTTGGGGTTTCGCTTTGGGTAACAGATTTGAGAAAATATATGGATGGGCAGGGTACTATTGATACATCTGTCTCTCACACACACACACACACACACGAGGAGATATAGAGACAGATCTACACACACATATATACACAGTGGAACCTCGGGTCACGACCATAATTTGTTCCAAAACTCTGGTCATAACCCCATTTGGTCGTGACCGAAGTAATTCACCCCATAGGATTGTATGTAAATACAATCAATCCGTTCTGGACCGTACGAGCTGCATGTAAATATATTTTTTAAAGATTTTCAAACACAAAAATAGTTAACTCTTTGAGGGCTGAATATTTTTTCCAAAAAACGCAGTTTTCTGAAAAGCATACAAAGCAATGGATTTCACACATAAATCATCATAAAACGTCTGTTGCTACGTGCCGTGGCTGCTGTTGGCTTATGTTTGTCATCTCTGGCGGCAGTGGCACCTCGATGGACAGCAGAAATGCACGGTGGGTCTGCTGCCTGGCTGTCTTCGCACAGCAGGTGGGTTGTGGTGGTGGTTGCAGTGTAACACGATATGTGAACGCTGCTGTAGGTGCATCAGCTACATGAAAGTGTTCAGCCCCACAATGAGCTGGGGGCCAATCAGATGATGCTGGTACCTCACTTTCGGTTTCGATAACCATCTCCAGATCACTTGCATCAAACTCTTGAGTCTGACAACTCAGAGTTCAATTCAAAGAAACTGCGTAAAACGTCCATGGAGTATTTTTCTTTGCACATTCGCTTTGGTCTCTCGCCAGATGTCGGTGCCATTTTTGAGGTTGTTTGCTCTTTGCTACTCATGCACGCGTATTTAATCGAGGTTATATTAACAAAGCTATGTAACTTTCCTTCTAGCAAAGAGAGTTGAACTAAAACATAAGGGTGATTTTTGTTGCAGTTTAACCGTGATCCCCGTCCTCTATCCCTGAATTTTGACAAAGTTGACATCAGCCCTAAAAGAGTTAAACCATAGAATAGACAGTGTAATAGTAACTAAGTGTAAAACATTGAACAACACTGAGAAAACCTTAAACAGAGAAAACTAACATTGCAAGAGTTCACGCTACAGCCTTACAAACCGCTCGCTGTAAACACTTTAACGAGTTTTAAACACAGGGAAAAAAATGAACATTTGAAAAATCTGTAATTTATACAAAAACTAACCATAAACCACCAAGAAAAGTAACATTTAATGAGTCGAGTTCTGGCATGAAGGAACTGAGCAGGAAGCTGGGTGGAGTTTTGAGGTAAAGTCCCTCTGCGCGATGCACATCTGACTGAGAATGGTACAGGGAGAGACTGAACACGTGCGCAAATCACCGGCGCGTACGAACTGGAAGGGAAACTGGCTTGTTCGTCACCTGAGTGTGTGGTCGTGAGCAGATGGAAAAGTTTGGTAGTGTGTTAAAGAAGTAATGAAAAAGAAAAGGAAACATTTTAGAAATAACGTCACATGATTGTCAATGTAATTGTTTTGTGACTGTTATGAGTGTTGCTGTCATCAACGATTTGATTATCATTATTTATTTCAATCAGGTTCGTATTTGGAGGATGTGTTGTGTTCCAAGTTATATTCCGTGTTTGTCAGCCGTTGTAAAGATAACAGGTTTCATTCATCGAAGTGTTCACTACCCAAATCGGTACTCGTGAATCTAAGATGTTTAACAGGCACTCCCGGTATTAAGTTGTGGATTTGCCTGTGAATATTTAGCGGCAGCGTGTCTATGAACATTAATTTACACTTAAGCTTTACACCTTGCTTTCCTATTGATATGTCTACAAAGGCTTCTTCAGATTCAGACGGTTGTTCCTTTCTAACTTCATCAATAAACAGCTCGTCTTCCTCTTTATCTCAGTCATCACACACTGCATGCACGGGTTTACCTTTCCCAGTCCTGCAAAGTCAGTTCACGTGAGCCGTTTGGAACTTCTCAGCTGTGCTTGTGCTATCTCGTGCGATCTTGCGATGTGCACGATTTTATTTAATGTTAGCTCAGACCCGGCAATGTGTCTTCTCATTAAACTTGTATATCACAAATATCAAATTCGTCGTAGGCATGACAAATGCCAGCGGCAGCGTGTCTATAAACTTAATTTAAAGTTAAGGTTTACACTGTGTGCTTTGTTTCAGCAGTAGCTGCACTTATGAATATGCTTGTATGCGTCACTCGCTTCATATTCTTTTGCTGCCTTCTCAATTGTGTAATGCGTTTTTGTTCAGCCTTTGGAGCTCTTGCTTGTTCTCTGCGTACTGCGTTCACAGTCAGTTCACGTGAGCCGCTCGGAGTACATGCATCAAAGGTTGTCAGCTGTGCTTGTGCTATCTCTTGCGATCTTGCGATGTCCACAGCTTTATTTAATGTTAGCTTAGACCCGGCACTTAATAGTTTCTCTCGCACTTTCGCTGAGTTTGTGCCAAACACTATTCTATCCCTGACATCTCATCTTCGTTTGCATAATCACAGTCCTTCACCTGCGAATATTTAGCGGCAGCGTGTCTATTGGATTGCTGCTGGCGGACGGCCTTATATGGGCAGGCACTCAATTACATGGGAGGCGTGACGATGAGGGACGCAACTCTGCCTCACACGGCGACCGAGCTGCAGGCTGTGGTCATATATATGTACGTAAGTAGGTTCCAGTTATGACCATTACACGTAGAATTTCAAAATGAAACCTGCTTAACTTTTGTACGTAACTTGTAAGGAATGAGCCTGCCAAATTTCAGCCTTCTACCTACACAGGAAATTGGAGAATTAGTGACGTTGGAAAGTTCAATATGGCAGCCGACAGTGGCGTCATACCACCGAAATAAGTACGTACATCGGTTTCGGTTAGCGCAGGGAAGCCGCCTACCAAATTTCATGAAGATGGGGCCATAAATAAGAAAGTTTAACATGGCGGATGTTGTCGACCGTTATGACCATCTTGTGCGATGTCCACGGCTGTATTTAATGTTAGCTAAGACCCGGCACTTAAAAGTTTCTCTCGCAGTTTCGCTGAGTTTGTGCCAAACACCACCCTGACCATCTCATCTTCGTCTGCATAAGCACAGTCCTTCACCCGGGAATATTTAGCGGCAGTGCTTCTATTGGATTGCCGCTGATGGACGGCCTTATATGGGCAGGCACTAAATTACGTGGGAGGCGTAACTCCGCCTCCCACGGCCTTCGAGCAGAAGTCTATTATAGTATATGGACTAAAAAAATAGGTTCCAGTTATGACCATTAAGTGTAGAATTTCGAAATGAAACCTGCTTAACTTTTGTAAGTAAGCCGTAAGGAATGAGCCTGCCAAATTTCAGCCTTCTACCTACACGGGTAGTTGGAGAATTAGTGATGAGTGAGTGAGTGAGTGAGTGAGTGAGTGAGGGCTTTGCCTTTTATTAGTATATATAAAAGAAGAAGGAGGGTTAGTTTATTTAACATGCACTAGACTTTATGTATTTGGCGTCTAGTCAGGAAATACAGATTAATGCAGAATGGACTGGAGGCAAATAGGGAGGGAATCGGGGGGTCCTGACAGTGTGCCAGTGCTGGCTGAACACAGAAATCTTAGGTAATAAATTAGCCACAGATAATGCGGTCAGTTATGATGGGCATAGTTGCAGTTGATCACCTGCACTTCAGAAGAGGTCATCCACCTAAAGCTAAGTATGTTTCGGCCCGGCCTGGACATCGATGGCAGACCATCTTGAGAAAGTGAGTTTCTGCTGGAAGAGGTGTGGGTGAAACCAGCAGGGGGCGCTTACCCTGTGGTTTGTGTGAGGATGCCACTGCCCCAGTTCTTTGGATGAGACATAAAAATGAAGTCCTGATTCTCTGTGTATTCTCTGGGTATCTTTTGAAAAACAGTAGGGTGTTTCCCAATGTCCTGGCTAAACCGTCTCCATTCCGGCCCCCTAATCGTCACCTGTCCCTTATTGGCCAACTATCTTCTGACTGCCCTTCACCACCTAAAAGCTAAGCTGTGATGAGCATACGCTGCACTACAATGGCTGCCGTCACATCACCCAGATGGATGATGCGCAGTGGTGGTAGTTAAAGTGGTCCCCCGCTGTCTATGTTAAGTGCTTTGAGTAGGTGAGAAAAGCATTATATAAACGTCCGTTTCATTAAATTTATTATCACTTACCAATCTGCAAACAAAAGCCATGCCACCTGGTACCTGTGACCAGCAGAACTTTCAATGGACACTTTTCTTAACACACGCACACTTTGACGTTAGGTACAAAACGTAGATTTCTATCAACTTTTGAGCTATTGCCATTAACCGGAAATTATACTTTACCTTTTATTCAGGCAGCTGCAGAGTCCGATTTATTCAAACTTTATTTTTAAATTAATTATTCAATATATTATTAATTTGATTTGTTGTTGATGGTTCTTTAATGTACATAATATAAAAATATACCATATATACTCGCGTTTCAAGTTCTCCCGCGGATAAGTCGCGACCTGATAAGATTTTTCATTTAAAGATTTGCCAGTGTTGTTTCTTGTCCTAGTGTGTGGATATAAACCTGGTGAACTCCAGTTTCTGTATTACATCTTGCATTAAGAAGGGGCCTGAGTTGCCTCGAAAGCCTGCATATTGTAATCTTTTTAGTCAGCCAATAAAAGGTGTCATTTTGTTTGGCTTTTCTCTACATTCATAATGGCTAACACGGTACAACACCCTAGTACTACCGTATAATTTCCGGTATTTTATAATGTTGATTGTATAAGTCGAATGCGGAAAACTCACAGTATTGGTCCAAGAGATTGATATGCTAACGCCTTTTCCAAGGCTTCTTCCATTTTTTCCCTACAAGAGTTTTTTTGGGAGTTTTTCTCTGTCTTCTTAAGAGAGTCAAGGCTGGGGGGCTGTCAAGTGGCAGGGCCTGTTAAAGCCCATTGCGGCACTCCTTGTGTGATTTTGGGCTACACAAAAATAAATTGTGTTGTATTGTATTGTCCAGCTATCTGTAGGCTGCTACAATATTTTGATAGCCCAGTAAGGTGCGATTCACCACGCCACAGCAGATATTTAAAATATACTTTCACAGACCCACAAAGTTTGATTTTTAGGCTTTTAGGGAGGCCAAGCGGCTAAATGGGGGTTCCAGCACAGGAGCTCCAACTATCCACGCACTGGCATTACAGAGAGACGAAGTGGGACGTTCACCTACTTGTAGATGTGTGCCAGCGCAGTGTTGTTGATATACAGCATACGTGACACTTTAACATGCTGTGCCAGTTTCTCCATCAGGCCCTCCACCTCCTGGATGCCTTCAACATCACCAGCCTTTCCAAGGCCCTGCACCAGCCGGGTGATAGCCATCTGTGTGGGCACCCGCTCAGCTTGTAGAATCGACTTCAAGGTGTTGACGGCATCTGCAACAAAAGAGAGAAGCAGACAGAGTTCAGTGGAGCACGGCATTCTGGGGACTGGGAATGATGCCTGGAGTGAAAAATGCTCTTTTGTCAGGTAGGCAGCCTCTTGTAAAACATTTCACACCTCAAGAGATGGAGGGCAGTTAGGACAACAGTAGAGACCACGTGAAACAGAAAGCCTGGCCCGCTGGAATCTTTAATAATGACCTCTGGGTGAAGCTTACACAGACCCCAAAGTGCCCTCTTCTCAAGGACATTGCTGCTTGTTCTGTTTGCTTTCTAAGGCAGTGACACGTCATTCTGTGCTGTACCTAACCTGAATCTTTGTTTGGCCAGCATGCAGCATTCTTTTTATTTTTGTTATTAACAACTCTGCATAAAGCTTTCTCTTTGTAATGCAGCTTACTATGTCAGAGAGCAAGAATAACGGCTTCACCAGAGGGACATAAAACTAAACATTCATTTTCTTGCATAAAACCTCAAGGTAATAAAATGCTCGACAACAAAGCAAGGGTGCTGGCATCCAGTCAGATGATGCCACAGAAGGCGACAGACTTTGTTGTGACTGGCACGACTCAACTAAATGTCACCTGCTGCTCTGGCTAAACAGATCTGCAGAGAAACTTCAGACAGTCGCAATTCTTGTACGTAAGTTTTAAACTAAACCGTGATGTGATGAATGCCATCGCCTGGGGGCAGGTTACAAGGTAAAGCTGTGTTCCAGTTTAACGAATTGGACCCTACGTGTATCCTGACCAAAGACAAAGCAGATGGCAGCCATTGTAACAAACAGAGTGCATTACATGGCCACGGTATGGCGACTATGCACCATGACCAACGCTGGGCACAGGCCTCACGTGCACCGTCTAGAGGGGCTGGACCAGAAAGGGAAAGTATTCAGACCCCTTCAAATCTCACACATTCACTTAAGTTGCAGCCTTGGGACAAAATCATTTTGGTTCAATTTTTTCCATCATCAAGCAACACTTAAGACCTAAGAATGACAAAGCAAAAACATGACATTTTGAAACATTTTTACAAATTTATTAAAAATGAAAAAACAAAATCTCACATTGATACAAGTATCCCGACCCTTTACTCAGTACTTGGCACAAGTCAGGAGTTTTCTTGGGCCTGACACGACAAGCCATGCATACCTAGATTTGGGGATTTTCTGACATTTGTTCTCTTTAGACCTCACAAGCTTTGCGAGTTTGTATAGAGACCATCCGTGGACCGCTGTTTTCTGATCACCCCAGAGATGTTCAGTTGAGCTGGGTCACTCAACAACATGCCCAGAGTGGTCCATAAGCCACCCTCGTGTCGCCTTTCTTTTGTGCTTAGGGTCACTGTCCTGTTCAAAGATGTACCTTCAGCCCATTGTGAGGTCCACAGTCCTCTTGAGCAGGTTTTCATTAGGATATCTCTGCGCTTTGTTCCACTCGGCTTCCTCTCAACCCTGTCTAGTCTGCCAGTTCATGATGCTGCCAACACCATGCCTCACTGTTGGAGTGGTATTGAATAGATCAGCGGTTCCCAAACTGTGGTACGGTACGCGGAGCCTTTTCAGGTGGTACGCATCGCGGCCCCTGAAATTGAATTTATCTGTGCAAAACCCTTTATGACAAGCCTGTTGTGAGCAAAAACCAATGAAACTGTTTAAATACAATAATACGTGAATTCCCAAATTTAGTGTGGTGTGAAATTTCGTCATCTGAATAAATAAAACCTATTATTCAAATCGGTATTTAGTTCTTTTAACGCTACCATAATTCCATTTCGCGGAAGTCAACTTCTACTTCACTGTTTGAGCTTTTGGTCACTAGATGAAAGCACAACGCCGACACTATTTAGTCTTCGGTTACTCTGCCTCACAGAAACCGCTCGCGTTTGTTGTTATACGTGCACTGCCGCTGTATTGCATCGTAGTCACTACATCTAAGCACAAAGCCGATACCATTTCATCTTCGGTAACTGCGTCACATACAGGCCGAAGGCAGGATTCAGTTTCGGGGTGGAATTTATCAATTTATGTACATGCACAAATTTTTTCATTAATTTTATGCATAATTTCTTCCAATTCTTTAACTTTTATTCAGATTTTGGGACGGTTTAGAGCCGAACTCCCCCCCTTACAGCTCTCCCTCCCTTTCAACAAGGTGCGGGTGGTACGCAACGCAACTCACTTAACCTCAGGGGTACTTGACGTCCAAAAGTTTGGAGTAGATGATGACACTTTGAACTGCTTGGTCTCAATTCTCTCTCACTTTCTTCAGACCACAGAGTCTTGATTCTCACAGTCTGAGAGTCCTTTAGGTTCCCTTTCTGCAAACTCCCAGCTGGCTGTCATGAGTCACCTGACCACTCTGCCCAAATTAGTGGGGTACCGCAGTGATGGTGGTCTTTCTCAAAGTTTTTTTCCATCTCCACACAGTGACCCACCAGGTTCCTAATCACCTCTATCGCCATGGCTGCTCTAGGAATAGTTGTGGTTGTTCCAAACTTCATCCATTTAAGAATTATGGAGGCCACTGCACATGCGAACATTCAGTGCTGCAGACATTTTTTGAAGCTCTCCCTTACGTGTAAGCCCATCACACTCCTGTCACGAAGCTCTACAGGTAATTCCTTTGACCTCATGGCCTGAGAACCTTCCACAGACAGACATGTGCCCTTCTAATCACGTATCATCAATTAAACAGACCACTTCTGTATTAAAGCAAGGTGCAGAAACATCTCAGCCACGATCAAATGAAGAGATGAACATGAGCACATTTCAAGTGTCTGACACTTGTGCTAGTGCCTAGATTTCAGTTTTTTATTTTAATAAATATACAAATACTCCAAAGAGCTGGAAGTAATTCTGGAGTATTAAGCATTTTTCTTGTGGAGGGAGAAAAAAAATGAAAAGATTTTGTCATAAGGCTGCAAAACATAAAACGTATAAAAAGAGATGGGATCTGAACACCTTCTGAAAGGCCTGTATCTACGTACTCGAGGTCAATACTACAGGCACCCATGAAGACGTTTAGGTACATCATGAACAAAAGCTTCAGAAGTAGCCGGACGTCTACCAACTTTTGTTACGAGACATCGGCCCACTTTTCATTTTTTTTGATCGTGTTGTTGGGACCCCTGACCCCCACCTAGTTTTCTAACAATGGGTAGCATATCCCGCTCTAAACTTCCCTGGTAATCCTTCAATTTCATGATTCCCTTAATAACATCAATACCTCCGGTGCCAAAGGCTGCAGGAAAAGACCCACAATGTCACCAAACCCACACAAGATTTAACTACTGTAGGCCACGGTGTGCGTTTCTTTAGGAGCTTCATTTCATGGCCTACAAGACAAATCCCTGCTCTGCGCTGCCTTGTATTCAGCATTCCACAGCTCACTTCCCCAAACAAATGTTGGTTTCTGAAGGTAGGCTTTGACAAAAAGTAGTCAGGCCTTCTTATAGTTGGCTGCTCCTTTGGGCTTTCTCAAGTTTTGTGGTGAAGTTTGAAAGCTTCACTCCAGACAGCTCAAGGTCAGCTTTAAGCTCTTTGGATTTATTAAATGGCGTATCTTTCAACAGTTTTCATCCACCTTCAAATTCTCCTCTCATCAATTGTCCTGGGAGGTTTTTGACAGTTCTGTGAATAGCAGGCGTCTTAATAAGATGGTGAACTGTGGAAGCAGGAATCCAAAGACACTGGAGATGTCCCTGTCCCCCTTTTGCACTTTTAGTTTTGATGGTCTCCATATAACTCTTATCCTTCAGCACCGTCAATAAGGCACAGGGAATGAAAGTGGCCTTTTTGTAAAACATTAAAGCCAGCATTCATTGGTTAATTCCTGTCATTAGAGTAGTGGTCATTTAATGCAAGCGAGTCTAATCTCACTGCAATGAGAAACTTGTGCCAACAATTGTGTCATGGCTGCTGTGTATCAAATAAATCAGTGTATGCAGACCAGAGCTGTTTCACTGCCCACTTATTTCAGGAGATACTGTCAAACTCCAGGCCTGGTGGGCCGCACTGGCTGCAGGTTTTCATTCTAACTCTTTTCCTAATCAGTGACCAGTTTTCAGTGCTAATTAATTTCTTTTCCCTTCAGTTTAATAGTCTTGTTTTTAAGGCCTCAGTCTTCTGAATTGATTCGTTTCTTCATTAAATGAGAGCCAAACAGAAATGAGACGTGAAACGAGCCGACAGACGACCAGCTAAATTGGGGCTTCAAACTCCAACCAGGTTCTTAATGAGAAGCCAATTCTTGCTGTTAATTACACTCATTATTTCATTCCTTGTTGCTGCTCTCGTTCCGCCACAGCAGACTTTTCCAAAACTGTTGATTTTCTGTTTTTTCTAAGAGCGCCGTCAAGATGTTTTGGTGAGCTGAGAGATCAGCCGTACTGAGACCTTCACTTTTCTTTATTTTCAGATATTGTGTGATGAGCTGGTCATATGGCGACTTGTATTGTGTCTCGTTGTTTGGCAGCTAATTAAGGAAAAAGAAACAGCTAAAGGTACGGGTGTCGAACTCCGGTCATGGAGGGCCGCAGTGGCTGCAGGTTTTCACTCTAACCACCTTCTTAATTAGTGACCAGTTGTTGCTGCTAATTAACTTCTTTAGCCTTCGTTTTAATTAACTTGACTCAGACCCCTTAGTTGTTTCTTTTTCTTTAATGAGCAGCTCACCTGTGCCCATCACACAATATCTGAAAATTAAGAAAGGTGAAGGTCTCAGTAAGGTGGATCTCTCAGGTCACCAAAACGTTTTGATGATGTTCTTAGAAAAATCAACAGTTCTGGAAAGCAATAGGCCATGGAATTAAAGAACGAATTTAATTAACAACAAGTAACGGGTTGGAGTGAAATTGGTTTGAGTTTGAAATCCCAGTTTAGTTTCGTTTCACGTCTCATTTTATTTGGCTGTCATTTAATGAAGAAAGGAATTCATTCAGAGGGCTGAATCCTTAAAACGATGAAGGGAAAACAAGTTTAATTAGCAGTAGAAACTGGTCACTGATTAGGAAAAAGGGTTAGAATGAAAACCTGCAGCCACTGCGGCCCTCCAGGCCCGAAGATCGACACCCCTGAGCTAAGGGGTCTGAGTCACGTCAATTAAAACAAAGGCAAAACAAGTTAAACAGCAGCAAAAACGGCTCACTAATGAAGAAGATGGTCAGAATGAAAACCCTGCAGCCACTGCGGCCCTCCAGGACCGGAGTTTGACATCCATGCTGTAGACCAGGGGTGGGCAATGTCGGTCCTGGAGGGCCGCAGTGGCTGCAGGTTTTTGTTCCAACCCAGTTTCTTAATGAGAAGTCAATTATTGCTGATGAAGAAGCACTTACTGCTCAAGTGACATTTTGATGCTTCATTTCAGTGGTCTCGCTTGTTAAGGTTCCCCCACCCTTAATTGCTTATTTCAATCTTAAACCGCTGCATTCAGTGTTTTAATGGAACCTTATTAGCAATAAGATGTAAATGACAAAGTAGCCAGCAGTTCTCCGTCTTGCTTGTTTCCATTTACATCTGTGTGTGTGTTCATCATGCGCTGCCTGATTCAATATAACATCTAACAGAAAAATGTGACAGACTGAAAATGATCCATTTTAGGCTTCAAATCATTTGAATGACATCCTCGGAGAGGAAAAAAAAAAATCTACGATATAAGAAGCTTCCATTGCGCAGACTAACAGGCCATAATATTAAATAAGGTCTGAGCTTGGCAAGGATTGGTTTCTAATTAAGTAATTGGGTTGGAATGAAAACCTGCAGCCACTGCGGCCCTCCAGGACCGGAGTTTGACATCCATGCTACACCAGGGGTGGGCAAAGTTATTCGTGGAGGCCGCAGTGGCTGCAGGTTTTTGTTCCAACCCAGTTACTTAATCAGAAGCACTTATTGCTCAAGTAACACTTCTCCATTTTAGTTGTCTCGCTCATTAAGATTTTGAACCCTTATTGCCTATTTTAGCCTTAAACAGCCGTATTCTTGGTGTTTGATTGCTCCTTAGTAGCAATAAGACGCTAAGATGCTAAGAAACTAGCATTGCTCCTTTTAACTTGTTTCCATTTACACCTGCGTGTATTTAATGTGCACTCTTTGGTTTAATTAAATACTTAGAAGGAAAGTGAAGAGAAAAAAGGGGTGAGAATTACTCTTCAGTTTTAGACTTCAAATAACTTGGAAGAGAGGAAAAAAAATCTAGGATATGAGAATGACCTGACATGGCAGATTTAAAGCATTAACAAGTCATGAAATTAAATTATTGGCAAGGATTATTTTCTAATTAAGCAACTGGGTTGGAACAAAAACCTGCAGCCACTGCGGCCCTCCAGGACTGAGTTTGCCCACCCCTGCTGTACACGACAGAACTAAATGCAAGGGGGCCAATTATAACGGCCACATATACAGCGAAGCGTGTCCCAAAACATGCCTTCACTGTCCTCCCAATATCTGTGCTCAATCAAGCTTTAAACCTGAACACTTGGGATTCTTTGGCAAGGATTAAAACGCACTGAAACAATGCCACAATGGTCGCCATCTCCAGCACAGACCTCTCGGCCAGCCTTGCTCAAAGTGTACTTCATTTCCCACTGCACGATAATGAAGGACCATTTGATTGATGACACCACTTATTTGAAATGGTAGAGTGGGATGCAGCGGTCAGTCAGCTGGACCTTACCTCTTCGTGCAAACCAAGGAATGAAGCTTGTTGTGGACAGATTTAAAAATTCTTGTTTTGTTTTAAATTAATAACAAAAAAGCAAGCAAGCCAGATGTTAGCTGTGTTTAATGGAATGGAAACTGGACTAAGTGGCCACATGACAAGCACATTCATATTCAAGCTGATATTATTAATGCATGTACAGTAATTTATGTCTCTCAGCTCCTACAAAAGCCTCTTGATAAGCAGGTAATTTGCTAAATGGACTCCTTTATCCAAGCGCGTGAAGGGCGTTGCGAGCTGAAATCTGCAGAGGCATTAAAATGACGTAAAGGTCAGCGGCGGTGACATACCTTTCAGGTGGCCCCGCCTCCCCTGTGTGATGAGCAGAAGGCTGTTGGCGGCGTCACTCAGCGTAAAGCCTTTGATTCGGGTACAGGCACTGAAAGGAAGAAGAATTACTGACATGCATCTGATATGATAATAAACGGTTGAGGAGTGAGGTGAAATTAGAGGGGGAGAGAAACTAAAATAAAGGAGTGAGGCTCCAGAGGAGGGAAAAAAAAAATGGCAGACCCCCCACCCCTCCCCAACCAAATGCCTAATGCAGGGAAGACAGCCTTTGTTTGGCCCTTTCAGCAACAGATTGTTTTTGTAATTGGACTTACGTTCTCAAGTGACAGATCAGAGAGTGGGAGAGAGCATTAGATTGATCTTGTTTTAATTCTCTGCTAATATGAACCTGCATACCCCTTGAAGAGTGGTGCGTCTGACACGTTTTATTTACTCTGAATGGCAGCCTCCCCAGATGACACAGGCTATCAGCAGCAAGTTCACACGTCAAGTTTTCAAGATGCACAGACGGAATTACAACAAGAGCAGAGCCGTGTAACGGATTGTTGGGCAGCTAATCCTTTATTATGGGGGGGGTGGGGTGGGGGGTTATGAGTAGTCCTGCTAGAGCTTGGTTGGTTGAAACATCTCTGATCAGAAAGACAGTACTCTAGTCCTCGTAATCTCCACATAAGCTCCTCACTGCTCACTTCTGATGCCCATCTGGCGGTAGCTCCTTAAGTCATCCATCCAGATGTGCAATGTGAGAATTACCCGTTTGGTCCGACCTTGTCAGTGATTAAAGCAACGCACAGGCAAGACAAATTAAAAACGGAAGCAGCACAATCAATAGTGGCCGCTGACTAGGACTGAAAAGGTACGGTGTGTTCCACTGGCGGCCCCAGCTCTCGAATGTTCTGGGGTTTCAAGGTACAAGCTACCACACTTACATGTCTTTAACCTTCGTAGCGTTTTCCAGATTGCTCTCTGCCAGAAGAGACTTCAGGAGGATGTTGTACGCAGCAGAGCTAAGAGTGATACCTTTGTCTTCTGCCTCTAATAGTACAGTGTAGGCATCTATGAAAGAAAGACAGATTTTTCAACCCTGGCCAAATTTTTACCTCACACTAATTTGCACCGGTTTGATAGTGGTCTGAAGACGTTAAATGGCCAGAGAACTTAAGATGTCCAAACGTGACTACTGAATAAAACCCTATAATGGTAAATTCTCACCTGCTGTCTTTTTCCTCTTACACAGAGAGATCACACGGCGTTGGAAGTCCAGGTGAGATTCTGCTGAAACGGCTATTTGGGGGGAGCGCAGTTTGTCTTCTTTTGTGGTTGATACAACATCGTCAGATACATTGGCCTCTTCATACCAGGTCTATAAAAAGCATCCAATGTCATTACATCAATAAAAAAAGGACAGTAAGTTAGCTGCCTATAACAATCTGGATGGAGAGCAGTTTCAGATTGTCGATGTGAACACCCAGTCAAAGAGTAAAATCAGAAAAAGCCAATCAGGTCAAGTCGGAGGAATGATCACAGAAAGATGAAAAAGAATTTTACCATCAGAAGACTGGAAGTTTTGTTTCTAAGACGGTCTCTAGAACTGGGTCAGATGCGTAATGGTTACACTAATGTGTAAAATGCAGTATGGGCCCTGTGTGCTCTCGGGACAGTTCAGCTTGTGGTCACTCTATTCTCTAATTAGACATTCATTAATGGTTTAAAGGATGACAACGAGCAGGCTGAAGATTATTCTCACAGCCCTTCACCCAATTCTCCCCCCTGAGAATAAGAATCGCCATACCTCAGGTATAGAAAAAGGCACCTCTTGGCCTCCACTTTCCAAGATTTCTGCCAGCAGCCTCAGGGTTCGGTCACGGGGAATAATGTTCTCTTCCTGCATCTTTGTCCATGCAATTTCAGCTTTCTTCCAGTCACCATTCTCCTCTGAGCATTAAATATTAAACATACATCTCAGAAACACCAAAAGAGCAAACTCAACTTCAGTGCCATAAACATGCAAAAGTAATGCGATCAAAACCGTCTCTCACAGTCTCCCAGGTGATCACCATATTGAATCACAATATCAGCCACAGCTCTGGTTTTATCCAAACCAACTAGTTTAACACCCCCAATAATGCAACTCATCGACAACTAAGTACAGTGGAACCTCGGGTCACGAACATCTCAGAACACGAACAAAACGGTTTACGACCAAAAAGTTCGCCAAACTTTTGCATCTGTTCACGACCATACACTCAGTATACGAACAAGCCAGTTTCCCTTTCGGTTTGTGCGCGCCGATGATTTCTGCACGTGTTCAGTCTCTCCCTGTGCATTCCCTGTGCAGCGAGAGAGAGAGCGACACACACAGACACACACACGAGAGAGAGAGACACACACACGAGAGACAGAGAGAGAGACACACACACATGAGAGAGAGAGACACACACACACACACGAGAGAGAGATGGCTGGACACACAAGGCCAAGAAGGCACCGGGCTTGTTTTTAAAGAGACTGCTTCGAGCATTGTTTTAACCTCGTATTTAATGAAGACTTTTTTCTATTAGAGTTTAACCTTCACTTCACTTCTGTTTACAGCGATCGGTTTGTAGTGTGCATTGTTGCAATATTACTTTTCTTAGTGTTTTATTAAATTACGGATTTTTCAAATGTTAATTTTTTTTCCCTGTGCTTAAAACTCATAAAAAAAAAAAAAGTGTTTTTAGCGAGCTGTTCGTAGCGCTATAGCGCGAACTCTTGCAGTGTTAAGTTTTCTCTGTTGTTCAAGATTTCCTCTGTGTTATTCAATGTTTTTACATTTAGTTTACTATTACATTGTGCATTCTATGGTATAACTAACTGTATTTGTAGTTAAAAATCTTTAAAAAAAATATATATTTACATACAGTTCGTACGGTCTGGAACAGATTAATTGTATGTACATACAATCCTATGGGGGAAATCACTTCGGTCACGACCAAATCGGGTTACGACCAGAGTTTAGGAACGAATTATGGTCGTGACCCGAGGTTCCACTGTATCTGACATGACTGCGCTGCTGTGCCTAAATGACTGACACAATTGTGCGTCTCTCAACATGACCAGGCTCCCATCTTCTTAAAAATTCATATGCCAGCTTTTTCAGAAAGACCACGTGGTCATTCCCAGCAGAGGTTCTCCCGTGAATAATGTGGGTGTAACACATGGATTACCTGGTCATACTCTACACCCAGCACAAACCAGGCCTCTGACTGGGAGAACCAAAGGTCAACAGTTCTGAGAGGAGCGGATAAGCAATGAAGAACCCGACTTACGGTATGAACGCAATAGGTAGTAATACATTTCATCACGGTCGCTCTCAAACAGCTTCTGTGTCATCTCCACCAGCTGTTCCAGGGTGTCCACCTATAAAAGAGAAAAACAGAATTCAAGAGGGTCAGCAGGCGAAGCAGCACATAGTCTGACCACTACAACACATACAAAGGTCCTTCAGGAGGCAGCCATTTCCTCACCTGATTGGCTGTGATGCATTTCTCTGCAAACCACTGCAATCTTCCCGAACGAGCCCTAAGGCCGGGAGTCTACGGAGAGAAATGCGAAAGAGACAAAAGAGTTTTAACAAAACCAGGGCAACATAGGAAATGAGACAACCACAAACTAGTTGACCTCCAAAGAAGCAAGATAACCAATGTATTTTTATGTTCTAGACAAAATTCTGTTATGTGTAAAATCAAGATTAATGGTAAATAAGTCAAACATAAGAATAACATCTTATGACTAAAGGACATACAGAACAGTATTTAAAGTAACTGTCTTCCTTCGTTTTTTAAATTATTGCTAAAGTGCAAAACATAAAGCCCAATAATAAAACGAATCCACGTTTGAAACCATTACAGCCTGGCACATATCTAATGAGAACTGTAATGTCAATCATTTCACCAAAAAAAATAAAAACACAGAAGAGGATGCTACGTAACCCAATTTACTTCAGGGTGGGCCAAGCAGTAGTGAATGCACAGAGACTGAGAGAAGAGGAAGACAAAGTCTCAAATCTAATTTCCCAGCAGCATGAATTCCATGACACTTCATGTTTGAGGTGCTCCAAACTTCCAGACAAACCCTGTGCAGCCAAACCTCCACACAGAAGAGCGCTGGGCAGGCAGCTCATGTCCCTTTCATGTCAGATGACTTTATATAACACGGGCCAAAACTAACAATCCAGTGTGGCCATGACTTTTTCCAACATTAAACTGAATTTGGCAGTAAAACACTGTAGGACAATATTTTACTTGGAGTGAATCAAAAGAATTATTATATCTTACTGGAAAAAAAATGTATGTTGTCATTCGATTTGTGAGAAAAAATGTGAAATTATAATCTGAATAGATTAATTTTTCCGAAAAAATCTATAGAAAAATCTACATAAAATGCTAATAATTTTGCCAACTTTTAGTAAGATTTCCACTTTTTTCTTTTGAGGTAGTGACATTTTAACACACATATCAGTAGCATTCCAAAAGTGGTCAAATCATGTGCAGGGATAGGATATTTGTGTTCCAAAACATGGGGTCAGAGTGTTGGGGGGGTACCCTTTAGAGAATCACGGACGTCCCATTTTACAACCATCACTGACACTTAAAATGCAACAGGATCTCGCAACCCAACGGCTCCAAGGTCACGATCCATAGTTTAACCCTTAAACCACCAGAACTGGCTATAGTCATTTCCCAGTGCAATTTGGCAACACGCAGGAGCCGAGTATATTCAGCAACGTACAGTTGACCCTTTATATACGACCGGCCTGACATGCGAACAACTTGATTTACGACCAAAATTTTAGTTTTAATTTACGACCAAAATCTTGCGGTCACGTCACGTCAACAAACAGCTGAGAGCATTTGTAAGCATCAGTCGGAGCCCAGATACATGTGTTTGTGGATGTAATTTCGGTCAGTGCAGTGATTTATCTATATATATATAATTCACTAAGACCATGGCAAGCAAGATGCATAATTGCTAAGGAAGGAAGAGAAGGTAACGAAGGTAAAGAAAGCGATTGTTAAGGGATGTTAGCTAGCGGGCTGGCGCGGCACATGATGATGTCATCAGGCTGAGTCAGCACCGGCTTGCTTTGGAGTGGATTATTACAGCAGTTCACGACACGACCAGCTTTGAACTGAGTGCTCGACTACTGTCATTATTAACTTGGGAAACAGCGATCATAATCAAAATGAAGAAGGAAATTGTGTGGAAATATGAGAGTGGCATTCATGACCGAACTTGCTAATATGTACAGCATGTCGAAATCCACCATCTCGACAATTTTACAAAAAAAAAAAAAAAAGATTTGCATAAGGAGGCTCCTTCTACACAATAACCACCTTCCGTTTCATTCTCCTCCTCCTCCTCCTCCCTTCCTGCAGCCCAAAGATGTCAAATTAAATGGTGAGTACAGTATGAAATTGTTGTTTCTGGTAGGCTAGACACTTTTTATAACTTTTTGGTTAGTACATTAGAAAAATTATTGGTGTTGTGGTAAATTATGCGCATTATACAACCCTTTTTTATTATGAAAAGGTTAAGTAAGTGTTGCTGTGGGAGGTTCGGAGCGCATTATGGGTATTTCCATTATTTCTTATGGGAAAAATAGTCTTGACTTACAACCAACTTGAGTTACAACCAGCCCTCGTGAACGAATTGAGTTTGTAAGTCAAGGGTCCACTGTAGTTCATCTTACTAGCCTTACAAACCACAACTAAATCTAAACAGTTTTCAGTGCTTTTTCTGGGGTCACGTCTGCCCTATCCAGGACCCTGTGAGACTCGGCTGTTGTTCCAAAGAGCAGCACTGAGGGTGGACGGGGCAGAGCAGCTCTCCACCTGATTAAACCGCAGCAGCAAACAGGCCTCACTAATGCTATAAAGAGATCCAGCTGTCATTAAATCCTGCCCCAGCAAACCAACATGACAAATTAAAACTTGTTCTTGTATCTCTTGTATGTAATCTCGCCATAGATGTGACACAGTTTAGCAGCCAGTTTTGTCAATCACAGGGGACGTGTCACTAAGGGGATAGTATCCACAAAGCGGATATTCTTACCCTCTGATCAGTCTACCCAGGTTTCTCTCTGCTTTCAAATCCTTAAAAGAACATCTAGGTCAGTTGAGGCAGGCAAGCTCTTGCCAAGTCAGTGTTAATCTTATTTTAGGGTGCCACTCTAGAGGTTACAGATGAAACGGAATGAGCATCCAATACTCTTCAATGGGAAAATAAATAAATGAATAAATAAAATCAAATTGCATTTTTTCAGAGGCATTGACCCACAACCAAAAACAAAAATTAAAAAGCAGGTGGTACTTGTGAACAACGCACATAATACCCCAGTAGTTCATCCCACAGTTGGCAAGCAGTTTCAAAATGAGTCTCTGAGGCCCTCTGTCCTCTGAAAAGGTGCTCAACCTGTACACGTGAGCCCATAACATAGCTTAAAAAAAGTATCAGAAGCACAAATGCTTGATGTGGCTCTGACGATTAAGGCTGTTTCAGCATAGAATTAGGATGGGGGGCTTGTGGTGGTTAGGAGGCAGCCAAGCAGAGAAGTGCATACTTTGTTAATACGCATACCCTGTCCTCAGGAGGTCAGAGAAGCTTATCTTGTAAACGAAGCACTTCGATCCCCGGCATTTATTAAAAGTGATAAGTCGCGCTGTCAAGTAAAGACTCCCTCCTGGCTGAACATGCAAACATCTTCTGATCCTCACAAGCAAGCCGTGTCATTTGATGATTTTATAATGAGGATTTGCACAAAAAAGCAATCTGCAGAGAGCACAGTAGTAATCTCCGGGCCAGTCCTTCCAGATTAAATCCCTGCAAAGCACTCAAGTTGAGAGTTACAGACTCTTGAGAAGGCTGATGGCAGCAGAGCACAGAGATGCTCAGAAACACCTGAGTCCAGTCCAGCCCAAGCCTTCCTCACTCAGGATGACCAATGTAAAGGAGGAGACGGAGAAGGGCATCACGGCTTCAAACACTCAAATCATCCTATCGTGCACTTTAGCATTTCAAGGAAGAGCTCATCGTAATGGCTCCTGTGCTGGAAGGCACACAGTCAGTCTCTTTTGCACTATCGCTAGTAAATGAAGGTACTTCAAGAAATAAACGTGTGGTCAATGAGACATCAATATATGTAAAGGTGGTGGTAGCACTGCGGCCTCGCAGTCAGGAGACCCCGGGTTCGCTTCCCGGGTCCTCCCTGCATGGAGTTTGCATGTTCTCCGGGTATCCTCCGGGTGCAGGTTAGGTGCATTGGCGATCCTATATTGTCCCTACCTGTGCGTGTGTGTGCCGTGCGGTGGGCTGCCTGCTTTGCGCCCTGTTCTGGCTGGGATTGGCTCCAGCAGACCCCCATGACCCTGTATTAGGATATAGCGGGTTTGGGTAATGACTGACTGGCTCTGCAAGCACGGGCAGCATCCTGAATATGAACAAAACTAACAAAATTCCAGGGGGCAATGAAACTAAAACTATACAGCAATTGAACTGTAAAAAATACTAAGCACAATGAAAAGGAAAACATTTAAAGACTCATTTGATCTAATTGCTCTTACCCAAGATACAAGTGTCAGTGGATTAAATAGCTGGTGCATATCAGAACAATTTGTGGTTCTAATAGTTAGAAGGCTGGGTGCCATGAAAGTAGTAACTGATAAATATATTTTATTTTCACTTTATCTCGCATCTTATCACATATGTCTCACTGACTAAATGTAACACTACAGAGCAAAAAGCTTTCTGCGTCCGTATTTGTAGTACTAGGGTGTTGTACCGTGTTAGCCATTATGAATGTAGAGAAAAGCCAAGCAAAATGACACCTTTTATTGGCTAACTAAAAAGATTACAATATGCAAGCTTTCAAGGAAACTAAGGCCCGAGTTGCCTCCAAAGCCTGCATATTGCAATCCTTTTAGTTAGCCAATAAAAGGTGTCATTTTGCTTGGCTTTTCTCTGTGCCCATATTTGTAATATATAAATCCTAGCTTCACTGCTGAGGCAAAAGGTGTCAAGAATAAAACCTATGCTGATGTCATACTCTTGCTACACATACGTTTACAACAACTATTAAAAACATGAAAAGAAAAATTCCTACAAAAACTGAAACCACTGACAAGTCTGTCGATACCAAGTTAAAGCACCAAACTTGTTGTGTTGGCCCCTTCTACCACCCACCCATCAAAAGGGCTTCCACACTTGCTTAGCTCAAGGACGGTGGGTTCCCAAACTCGGCCCTGAGGACCCCTGTGGCTGCAGGTTTCTATTCCAGTCAAATTCATAATTAGTGATGATAATTGATCTCATTTATTTCGATGGTCTTCTTTCCCTTCTCTTATTCTGCCTTTAGAAAAGCACAGCAGCATGAGTTTTACATTTATAAGACATTTAGAAATATTTCTACTTTTGCTTTCAACGCTTACCTCTCTTTTGTTGTTGTCCTATTGTTTTGCCTTTGTTTTTTTTGTGCATTGTATCCTAATAATGATAATTCAAACAAACAGAACTGACAGCCAGGTATACGACACTGAATGATGAAAGGCTGCAATAACTTTAGCGTCAGACCCGCTAATTAAACAATCAGAACTCCTGGAAAAGCCGAATGACAATCAGGCTAAAAATTGTTAAAACAAAAAAAAAAACACTATGCCCTTATAAGTACTTAGTACATTTTAATAAAAATTTACCAAACTTAGTTTTGTTATTTGACTCCAAAACACAGAAACTGGGAAACAACAGTTCACTTAATTAGCCCAGGAATCAAATTAAAAACAGAGAAGTTGGTTGGAACAAAAACCTGCAGCTGAAACCTGAAACTGGGAAGCACTGCTCTAGGCCAGGGGTCCTCAGTCACGGTCCTGGAGAGCCGCAGTGGCTGCAGGTTTTTGCTCCAACCCAGTTGCTTAATAAAAAGCACTTCTTGCTAAAGTAACACTTCTGCTTCACTTTAGTGATTTTGAGCCCTTATTGCTTCATTTTGTCTTAAACAGCTATTTTAATTGCTCCTTATTATCAATAACATACAAATGACAAGAGAGAGCAGCATTTCTCCATTTAGCTTATTGACATTTACACCTGTGTGTATTTATCTGCACTATTGGGTTTAATTAAATACTTGGAAGAAAAATGAAGAGAAAAAAGTGAAGGACTGAGAATTACTCGTCCATTTTAGCCTTCAAATCATTTGCATGATAGAAAGGGAAAGAAAATCTAGGATATGAGAATGACCTGACATAGCAGAGTTGATTTAATTTCATAGCTTGTTAGTGCTTTATTGGCAAGAATTGCTTTCTAATTAAGCAACCAGGTCAGAACAAAAACCTGCAGCCACTGCGGCTCTCCAGGACTGGGATTGAGGACCCAGTAATATTTCAAAATTCATGAGAAAATCTTCTTACACCTTCATACCCTGATAATGAATCTAATTATTAGTGCGATTTAAATAAGAATAAAAGAGCTGCATTTGATACAAGTACGAGACCCCACCTCAATGATTCTGCGTGCTTCCTTGTATTTTTTCGTTTGCAGGAAAGCAAAGAAGATATCATAGAGCATCGTCATCTCGCCTCGCTCTTGGCTGATGTAGTCCATTGCTGTAGAGACACAAGTTGTCTTTATCACATTAGGTTTACTTGACCACTCCATTTGCTCATTTTGCTTCATGATTTACAAATATTAGGACTTAAATATGTGAGCAACTGTGAAGTACTTCAAACTTAATGTTCAGCTTTGTGCGGGTAACCAAAAAAGCTCTTACAGCTAAACAGTCTCCACTTACCTTTCTGCAAAAGCTCAGTCTCTCCATTCTCTACTAGCTTGCACAAGATGTCATGTAATCGAGGAAGCTGATTGTACTTCTTTTGACAATCTATGGTAGCATCTAAGGCACCAGAAAGGTCCCCTCTAGAAGAAACAGCAAGTAAATGGGGGCTTATAAAGGCTGTAACAGGTAACATCACTTTAAGTTTTTCTCTCTTGTACAGTACACCTAAAGGCCATGTGATATCTGATGACTTTTCCAGCAACTTTCAGTCACATAATGTAAGCAAGTTGAAGAGAGTCGGCGCCACAGTCTCACGGATCCAGTCACGTAATGTGACATGCCTAGTCACTCACTCTGACAAAAATCAAATAAGTTTAACTTCGTCTTTAGTCATAGGGGTGAGCTCTGGGTGCGTGAGAGCATCTGGAACTGCAATTCATATAATGCAGCAACAAGGTATTAGGAACGTAGGTGTTTTGTACATCACAAACAGAAGAGAGCTTCTTGGTCTGATAAGTATCGTGTTTTATGTACCGCAGCAGAATGGAAAAAAGTAAAGAGGGCAGAGATGGGGGCTGAACTCATTACAGCTGTTAGTCCTGCGTACAGAAACGGCACTGTCTGGCAGCACGTTGTAGGCATTCACAAAAAGGGATGAGCATGACTTTGCTGGAAGTCGGCACACAGTCCTAAATTTGACATACCCAGCGTTTTACAGTGGAGTAAACTGATGTGGTATGGTGACAAGATCAGCAACTGTAGTCGGGAAGTGTGACATAGTAACAACTAGAAGTCGCATAATGTGACATCAGCTCAAGATGAAAGGTCTGAGGTCACCTGGATCAAAGGATAACGAGCGAATGTAGTCTCTCCCAAAGTAACAAACGAAAAGATGCTCAGAGTTTCCAAAATGATCAACAGTGGCGTAGCCATAGTTCGCACCGCTCGGGCCGGGGCGGTGCTTCAATTTGCCGGCCTCCAACATATCTGAATATGTTAATCTATTTAAATAGAAAATTAAAATGACAGATACAGAAAAATTAAGATAAATTATGCATAGATTTATTCAAATATAGAGAAACAGCAATCATTTTTCACATGTAATTATTTATAAGCATCAACTAGACAAGAATATAGTAGAGACGCACTGATAAGCCGTGTCCTGATTATTAGTTTAATATAACTATGCTGCAAAAACCAGAACCGGTGTAGTGTACAAGTGACAGGTGGGGATGTTTTCTGCACAGAGCATAAATGCATTTGGATTGATAACGAAAGGAAATTATAAATTGTAAATTAGTTGTTTATCTTCCTAGAAATGATTATGGGTGTAATGTTTATGTTTATTTTTATTATCGCCTCATAAATTTTAACTGCTGTTTCTGATTCCGTCACAGAAGGAGAGTCTGAAAATTATTTTTGAGGTATTTGTGGATAAAAATCTGAGAAGTTTACTTTTTCCATTCATGAGTGCTATTTTTCCGAACGCTGCTGCTCCCACACGAATTGTACTGAGCCTTTTGGCCAATAATGCCGCCCAGGGCGGACCGCCCCCTCCACCCGTCCCTAACTACGCCACTGCAGATATAAAAGTCAGTCTATTTATCTGGGTTTTCAGCAAGGGAATTTAGACAAGGTGACCATATGGCAGCGAGAAACCCATGAAAAGTTGGGACCTTATTTGCCCAGGTAAACAATTAAAAACAAATGAATTGCGAGAGACAAGACCCTGTTATCCGTACTGTGCACATGACAAAGAATGATTTTGCTAGCACAGACCAAGACTAACCAATTGTGGAAGCGATGCATTTAATTATGGAAGCATGACATTGCCATGTTTTCAAGTGGATAGAAACTGACAATTTTGCTTTTTGGCTCACTTGTCCTGTTCACCCAATATTTACCTCGAAAACCAAACAGGGGTCGGTGGGATTTACAGGAAATTCCTTATATAAAGATTTGCTTTTTTTTGGATCCATCACACAAAAGGTCATTGTACTTGACTTACGGATGCTGGGGTTAAAAAAGAAAACAGTGAAACAAACTGATAAATCTGGAGCAGTACACTGAAAAGGCACTGACAGTGATGGATGACTTGCTTGTTTACAGATAGTCCTGACGCCCCCTGTAGATCTATAGCTGCTTTGTCACTCAAGATGACAACTAAATTACAGCTTGTACAGTTTGCTGTGCCGTCCTTCTCTTTGACCATTCTGCCATGTTCCCAGCAATTCAGTGGGCTGCAATGTCAATGTCACTGTCAATGTCAACAATGCCGGCAGGTGCCCAGAGAAATATAGTATCAGTAACAGAGCAATGATACAATATTGTACTACAGAACCATCCTGGCCCATGAAACATGCACAATTAAAAATCCTCACCTGGACCCTAAGCAGGCATTACTACATATAATACAGGCGACAACTCCAGCCCCGGCAGTGTCCATCAGGATCCTGACAAGCCAATCATATAGCAGTTCTTGCTGTCTGGGTGGGAGGCACAGAGAACTTCAAACCAAGCAAACGCTGTTACAGCTGCTTTTAATTGAAATCAAGTGCCGCTACATCAGATGACAGCTACAGTTGAGTGCCAATTCACCTTGTGGCATGCTCATTGAAAAGCTCTTGGAAGACTGCAATCATTCAGGGATGTGGGGGTGTGTGTGTGGGGGGTGGATAGAGGAGGGTGTCATTTAAGAGGAAGGTAAAGTGGGAATAGTAAGGGTGCCCAAAATTATGAAGTAGCCACATGCCCACCTGTCTGACATCTCCTACTAGTGAAAAACCAGTACATTTGTTTGGGGGAGTGGGGGGGGGGAGACAAAAAAAAAGTAATACAAATAAAAGAGAGTTAAGTGTGTAGAAGGTTTTATAATTTTGCCCATTACAATTTAGCTGTCGCTCGGATGAAAATTTGCTGAAATATGCTTCCCTACGTCACCAACTTCGCATGTCAAGTACTTTCCAGCCAATTAAGTTGCAAACTGGAAGAGCTCTGTTAAGCAACTGCATGATTAGACAAGATCGCTCATTCTCTCGGTCTGCTTTTGTTCGCCACAAAATGCCACATTAACATTATCAGCCTCTGCAGGATTGTCTGACAGACAGAAGGAGAAAGAAACAGAGGGAGAAGAGGAAGAGCGGGCTTCGCTGTGCCTGTCACTTAACAATCAGCCTTCAAAGATCAGCAGCCATGAATGCCGCTTAATTACGAGCCAATGAGTCTTGACAAAGAAGGGGGGAAAAAAAAAAAAAATATCCCTGCCCAAAGCTGCAAACACTGGGGACTTAGAAATGGCAGAAAAGTCAAACATCCTGTCCAGTAGTAGTAGCTGTGGGCTGCAACAACCATGTTCTGGGCATGTGGCCTCCTGGACTTAAGGAGTGGGGCTGTGTGAGGACATGAGCGGAATCAAAGAAAGAATATGTAGAATCATGGGGAAGGGTAAACGCATCTAATTATCAGATTAACTCTGACATACCAAGTCCTACATTGCACTCCTGACAAAAACGTGGTTTTGCCAAGCAGACTGACAAAAGGGCTGAACAAATATAAATGATTCAGCCTGGCAACACTCTGAGGAAAAGCTATCTTTGATACAACACTATGCCAGACTTGAAAAAGCTCCTCTGTGAATGCCATGGGGCTTGGTGGTGGGGGATGGATTTTGGTTTCTTCATTACAACTGTTTGCCGTTGTCCTCATTCTGAATAAAAGTCCCACTGAGACGGTACACCCAGCCAAGCACTTAATAAATCAATATGTATTTTATTCCAATCTTTGCCGTTATTGAGCTGGACAGCCAGGGCCCAGAGTTGGAATCGCCTCTCATGACTCACCACGTGCTGTTTGCAAGCCAGTAATTAGTGCTGTGTACACAATTAACATGCAAATACAGAGACCTACTTAAAAGCTGTTCTCAGTAAGAGCACCAGCAGGAGGTCATAGTCCAGGGCAGAGTGGGCTGGATTTCATTTAATTTGCATATCGTGTTTTAAAGAGCAACAATATTATTAAAATACAGTTAAAAAAAAAACTTTTAAGGATATATAAAAAACTGTTAAAATACACTAACTCAGTCTTCAGAAAAATAAGACATGTTTTTTGTATTCTTTCATCACTCAACTCTAATCTTTCTATATAATACGCTACCGTGGCTGTTCGTTTGTCCGTCCAGGATTTTAGATCACCTGTAGCTCGCAAACCATTTGAACTATCGACCTGAAATTTGGTACACATGTACTACGTGACTTGACGTCTACTAATCTGCTTTCGGGGTGATGACTGACCTCCAAGGTTATTCCTCTTAATATTTTTATTTTATTGTAGAATCAACGCTCGGCAGCCGGGGGGCACATGTGTACGTGCGCCGTTCTCATTCCTGCCACTTTCGTCGTCACTTCCCCTACCTCTTCATATTTTAAATCATTCTTGAGTAGGGTTGCCAGATCAGAAAATTAGAAATACGGGACACTCTTAAAATCTCTCTCTCTATTACCTATGTATATAAATGTGTACATGCCCCCTACACACCAATATATTATATAAAAGTAGAGACATAAGTTAAAAACATAAAGCAAGGATTTTAAAGGGTTATGTGGAAAACAAAAGTAAAATCATTCGAAAATAGTTTACTGAAAGTGCAATTCCATACACCACAGTTTGATACTGCCTTGTTTGATAAATGTCCATTCACTGGAATATTCATCACGAAATTTACACTTACATTTTGGCGTTTTGGGATGGATGGATTAGTTTTTAACTTTGAAAAAAAGTGAGCCGTGGCGAGTAGTAACCACACACTTTGTCGACACTGAATGTTGCAATGCTGATACAGAAGTGCACAGCAGCGCGGCTGGAGAGCAAAACGGTACGAGTGTTGCTGTCCTCAGCCAACCACAGCAACTCAACAAGCTGCAAACTGGCAGCATTCGCGTTACATTTGGGTTATTTTCATTAAGAGACTCTGAGAAGAGAAAATATAATTACTGTATTTACACGTGTACCACGCACACTTTTTTTTAGCATTTGAAAATCAGATGCACGTCATACATGAGGAAATGTAATTCTGTAATGTTTACTTCTTCTGCTTGGTCTCTCTCTCCTGCTCGCTCGCACGCTCTCTCTCTCTAAATGCTTCCCATACAATCACAACGTGCGTCGTACACGGGGCAAAACGATTTTCCCAGATTTTCTTTGTAAAAATTAGGGTGCGCGTCTTACACAAGTAAATACGTACATATAATGTTACAACTAAGTACCGTACGAAAGTAGTAAAAATATATTTTTATTACGAAACTTGAAAATGAACTAAATACGGGACATTTGGGTGTCCCTGAAAGGTCAGTACGAGACAGGGGACAAAATTATCAAATATGGGACATGTCCCATATAAAAGGGACGTCTGGCAACCCTATTCTTGACGAAGATTGACGACTTAAGTGCCAGCTTAAGTGAAAAATGAAAGAAAACGTACTAAGTAATTGGAACACAAACACTGACTTAATCAGTTTTAACACGAAAAGATGCCGACGAAAGAAGAGAAGAAGCGGGCCGCTAGTGTGGAGAAAAGAAGAGCTGCTCAGGAAGCAGCAAGTGCATCGACCTCTGAGCAAACGAATGGCAAACGTACAGAGAAAGAAGAGGAAAACTAGGAATGCTCAAATCAAGTGTATTCACTGCACGTTATCGTTATAGTAGTGTGCCGTTACTGGTAAGAGTATAATAGCATATATGTGCATGTGGTCAGCAGGTGTTCAACAAACCGGGGGGTTAAAATGCTCCAGGATCAGGCAGGACATCACCACATTTTGGACAACAGCTTTAATTTACAAACCCCACAATAAAACCCACCTCTCCAGATAAACAGTCACCAATGGCGAGCACAGGTTAGCAGATGGCTTAGCCAGGTCCAACGTGAAGATTTCATCCTGTAGTCTTTTAACGGCCTCTTCTTCGCCCCGCATGGCAGAGGCATTGAGGATGTGGAAAAAGGAAGAGCTGGAGCTGTCTCTCAGTTCGACATTCTTTTCCTTTATTTCTTTTAAAATATCAACAGCGTCTGTAAAGGTAAACGAGAAGCAGATGAATCTAAACTTAACAGTGCCTTATTGCATACTGCTGGGTCCCAATAAAAACCCAGTCCTTTCCCATCTTACAGCCCCAGTGGACTTGTCCTTATTAGAATTCTAAGATCACTTGAACAGCTTTGGGTTTTTGTTATTTAGTCCACAAGTCGGTTGATGAAGCGATGTCATATATAAAATTCAAACAAGGAGTAAAAACCTTTTCACTCATTTTACTCCAGTATAAACTTAGCATAAGCAATTTTTTTGTACCTGTTGCCAACTCTGCCCTTATCCTTTTACGATTTAATGTCAATTAAACTGTATTTAGATGCTCTTTTACACGTTTCAGTTATCACTGTAACGTATATAATTATGATGGAATTTTCTTGCATGGCGCCCCTGCGATGGAAGGATAAGGGAAGGCAGATTTTCAAGGACACTGGCTCCCCCAACATGCTAGATGGCAGCTCCCCTGGACTGTAGCGGTGCCCTGGATTCCCACAGGGCATCCTGGGACTTGGAGTTCAGTTTCTCAGCCCTACTGGGTGCCGGCAGGGGGAGCTGTCGAAGGACCTGGGTACTCATCCTTTTCCTATAGCCCGGAGGTATGAGGTGGTCTCGAGGACGGAAGTCCCGAAGTACTTCCACGTTTAAGAAAAGCCAGTTCTTCATTAGACCCGGAAGTGCTAGGTGGTCAGGTGGTCAGAAGGACGAGAAGCACTTTGGGGTCAAGGACTTTATAAGGGACTGTTGAAGACCCAGCAAGGGAGCCGGAGTCGGGAGGTGAAGGACAAAACTTGCTGGGAGATGAGGAGGAGAGAATTATTATTATTGAGAGTATTGTGTTCATTTAATTGCCCATTTATTGTGGCTGGGGTGGCACTGCTTAAGAAGAGGAAATACCCTGTGTCAGATGCGTCTGTCTGTTGGGTTTAAGGAGCAACAGCGACCCCTGCCGTTTACAGGTCATTTGTAAATTATTACAATGCAATATAAAGACTAATTAACCAACTAATAAAAGACTGACACTTTTGAGAAATGTCTCCAGAGTGGAGATGCTAACAGTTGCTTCTTCAGCTCCAGCAGGAAAGTAGTAACCCAGACTGCGGTAAACCTTCGTTTAACTAAAGAATCAAATGAAAGCAAACACCACACTACACCTCCCTTAATATGAAAAGCACCCAAGATACAATTATTGTACAATATTGTATTGAGCTGGTGTTGAATATAATTGAAAAACTAAATTTACTTCTGATAACATTTAAACACTAGTTCTCTTATTTAAATACCAATTAAAGTCAAAAGAGTATACAGTTTCTTTTTTCAAAGCACAAAAAGAGAAGAAAACAACAATAACCACTTAACCTTCTCAAACCTGCTTAAATCCAATGCAGGATGAAAGGGGGTCACAATCTATTAGGCGCCAAAGCCGGACACGGCCACAGTCCGCTGTAGTAAAAAGTATCGGTGGTAATAATAATACAATTTCAACTTGGGGGAAACAAAAACTTCTCTCTCATAGTCCTTCGTAGTCGTCTAGTATTGAGATTGTTTGGGTGTAACGTCATTGTTTCTCTGGAAGCTACTGTGAGAGCAATGGCTGAATGCCCTCTTGGGTTACTTGTGCGCCATTTTCGATAACTTTGCCTTTTTCTCTGTGCAGGACTGAGCTTAGGCGAAATAATATGACGTGGCAACATGCCATGAGTGTTTGCTTTTTACTCCTATACATTTCACTTATGGTGACAGACAGGCTGTATGGCAGCAGATAAATTAAAGTAGGAGTGCAGTGGCAACACCACTATTAGTGCAGCTACCCAAGAAAATAAATGAATATAAATCAATCCTAAAAGTTATGTGTTGTGCCAGCCAGACAACTGGAGGAAGCCCAAGGTGATCAGCTTCATACAATGGCACCATTTCTTTTGCAAAATGGGAAGAAATGGGGTATGTCATTTACTTCCATGTTCCTCAAGAGCTTTACTCGGGTGCTTCTGCACTCATAAGAGCATCCAAATCCAACGCCTGATGAAGACAGGATTAAGGTCAGAAATCTTCATTTTTTTCTCTCAAGTGAACTCTTACTGACTCTTTAAAAGTAATGACCTATGGTACCGATTTAAATAGTTGGAATTGTTGTCATATTACAGTATCTTGGTTTGATAAAACAATTAGGACGCCTGCTGACAAAGCCTGCTATTTGGCAAATATCCAATGTTAAAGCCACAATGCTGCCCACAGTAATACATTTTAATTCCAAGTACCAAATCACGGGTTTCTGTGCATTTTCTTCAAAGCTACAGGACGGTGGTGAGACCAGCTATGGTATATGGGCTGGAGACGGTGGCACAGGAGACCGAGCTGGAGGTGGCAGAGTTAAAGATGCTAAGATTTGCATTGAGTGTGACGAGGATGGACAGGATTAGAAATGAGGACATTAGGGGGTCAGCTCGGGTGGGACGATTGGGAGACAAAGTCAGAGAGATGAGATTGTGTTGGTTTGGACATGTGTAGAGGAGAGATGCTGGGTATACTGGGAGAAGAGCTGTGAGTCAAGAGGAAGGCCTAAGAGAAGGTTTATGGATGTGGTGAAGGTGATGGGGGTAACAGAACAAAATACAGAGGACAGAAAGATATGGAAAGAGATGATCCGCAGTGGCGACCCCTAACAGGAGCAGCTGAGAGAAGAGGAGGAGGAAGATCTTTTTTTTGTTCTTTATTTCGCCTTATATAATTTCTTGTATTAGGAATTTGTTAGTTTTCGCATACCCCTTGGGGTCAGAGCGCAGGGTCAGCCATTGTACAGGTTAAGGGTCTTGCTCAAGGGCCCAGCAGAGTAGGATCTCTTTTGGCAGTGACGCGGATTTGAACCGGCAACCTTCGGGATACCAGTGTAGATCCTTAGCCTCAGAGCCACCACTCCACAATTTCCCTGTAAATATCACTGATCTGTCACTGACATGTCTCATTTCTGTTCTTTAGCTGTATAATCAAGGTAGACTCATGACTGGTTGGCTTTCTTGCAGAGTATGGATGACTGGAGCAAAGCATTTATCCTTGCAACTAACTTTGTGTTAAAATAAAAGTAAAAAAAATCACTCTGTTTTTGATTGCAGAATTGTGTACACGCACAACTTGATACGAATTGTGGGCACGATTAATGCATAGCCATATATGAAAGGCTGAGCAGCACCTCAACCCCCCGTATCACACAATGAAAAGTGACAAATTCCGTATGGCAGATGTTCCCAGTACACAGACTAGGAGAGATCTGAAAGGAGACTGAAGTTCTACTGAGTTTTACAAGAAGAGCCCCAACATGTACGGCTACCTCCATTCTGCTCCTCTTAGTGGAAGGTGCTGAATGGCCTTTCGAGATAGTTTAGCAAAGGGGGAAACAAAGCACTATTAAAAGAGCCTTTTAAAGCCTGCGGGAATGCAAATGCTGCCATATAATGCCAATTTCAAGTTAATTACTACTTGCATTTCTGAACGAGACTACAATTAGTGAGCCCTACAATAGCACTGTTTCATCAGTTCCCTGCGACAGCAGCTCCAAATTACAGCAAGGAGAAGGCGGTGGTGCTGCCCCAGCTCACCGGTGCCAGGCTGCCCCCGAGCCACAGGACTCTAGTAAGTGGAGGCTATTATCACTTGGCGCTCACATCTGCTGGGCTGCAGCAGATGGTTTGTCACAAGGCCAGATAATTGAGATGTGTTTACACTGTATTTACAGGCAGAGTAATGGCCTGACACCGATAGCGTCTGTTTGCACTGTCGATACTAATTATACCAGCTTCGGTATAGTCAATTGTTCACTGACTTCCCCCCAGCCACTTAAAAAAAAAAATAAATAAAAAAATAAAAACTAGCGGTGCCATCCTTAGTCCAGCAGCAGGGGGTGCTCTTGAGTAGAGTGGCGCCGGGGTTGCAAGACTAATCAGAGAGGAGATCTTGGGTCTTTGTTTTTGAGAGAGCACACTTGTCCTTGTTTTGGCTGCATTACAAGCTTCATTTCACTAATTACTATCAACATCATCTTTTGTTTGAGGACTTTCAGGGGGAAAATCAAACAGGAGGGAGGAAAACAAACAGGAACAAGAGGAGAGTAACCAGCGTTACGCCAGAAACAATTCACAGAGACAGTAGGCTGACATGGCCACATGTAGCCTTCGGGGTTTAAAAGCTCTGCTGTCTAACATGTCCCTTCTGCACAGCTGGCTGGTCACCTTGTCACCTTGTTTTCAGGTACCCTGACCAGATGACTCTGGCACACGCTAGGCTCTGTTAGGATTTAATCAGAGATATCTTGTGCCCTTAATACTAACGCTCCATCAATAATGACCAAAGTTTCTGACTCATCCCTGGCTTTTCTGATGGCCATTTAATCCTTACATACCATACGAGTTCTCCAACAACTGGGTTTTTGATGTTGTTCCTTTCATCCATGAATGAAAGACTAAAGAGATCGTACACTGGTCATAATATTAACTGGCCTCTAACATACACATTTATAAATTCGAGTGAAGCTTTTATCCTAAGTGATTTACAAAATGAATACACAGAGCAAGTGTTTTCATAATTAGAGAGATGGCAACTCAAGTGACTTACTCCGAGTTAAACAGAGAGTCTGTAGCAAGAATCTGAATCTGTGGCTTGTGTTTTGTCAGCTGGACATTTTAGCTACTGGGCTGGACGACATAAAATAAAGATATTTATGTCTTTCTGAGAGCTGGGATGCTAAGTTGTGCCAGACAAACTACTTTTTTTGCGAAATTATAAATTGTGCAAACAGCGTCAGGGCACCCTACATCACACCACACCCACGTACCACCATTACCCTCCCAATTTCCCGCAGGCAACGCTTGACAAGACCACCTTCAGAAGCTGTTTGCCTTACTGCCACCAGCAGTCATTACGGGTGGCAGCCTTACAGTGCAGGGCCTATGCTGCATGAACAGGACGGCAGTGACCAGCGTCATCCTAATGGGGGCTGCTCTTGGCTGGGCCAGCCATTAGTTGTAAGACTGCGCCGAGCCTGTCAGGAGCATTTGCACGGCTGGACGACTTGCTGGCATGCGGTCAGGACATTGCTGTTTGAAGATCATGGCTTGTGGCACTGGGGCCTAATGGTTCTGCACTTATTGTCCGTTTTAAACAATGTGATCAGTAAACAAAGTTAAATTGCTGCCCTAGTGTGCTCCCGGCTGAGAAGAACATTGTCTTAAAATATCCTTAATAATAAAGTTGACTGCAACAGGAATACTTAATGAGAATCAAGGCACACAATGAATAATCGTCAAGTAGGAAAGCGCGGCAGACATCACCCCTAAGACCAACACTCCCTCCACTTATGTAGACGCACAAGGGCACAGCCCCAGAAAACATTATTCAGACATCATCTAAAATTATTATTTCAAAATCAGCCACAAGACTCACCCTGAAGCCGGCCATCCTTCGAAAAAACCTTTACCAGTGAAAGGTATTTGTTGATATCCAGAGTGGCTGAGGAGTCCTTCCTGTTGCTGGAAAGGAAATAACAGTTAAAGACACACCATAGCACTTGTTTGTTGTAAATGAGCCTGCAATCAAAGTCCTGGCGTAAAGAATGCTGTGCCTTGGGTTACCAGGGGTGCAGCTGTCATAGTCAGGTCATCGGGTTTTTCAGTTTAATTAAGATGGTGAATTATGCAATAATGCGATTTCCCTCTTCACTCATATAAATATAATACATCGAACTATTCTGTATACCTGATACCCCTTTCCGTACAATAACAGTCTAATAAAGTGTTTTTTTAAATACCTTGCATCCCCATTGCCTTCTTTACATTATTCTTCAATTTGCAATGCCATTTCTGACTTGGCACATTTTTGCTGCTGTTCCAAATATAAACTATTCCATAAAGCTACTTTTGTAAACAGCCTTAAATTCTTCTCAGTATATTATGGTGCCGTAAGTTGCATGCAATTCTCTGAACTTTAATTAGTCCAAATTAATTGTAAAAAGTGCCAGGGAACATCTAAACACCACCCAACCCCTGCTTCACAATGTCAGGTTTCCATGCAGTTTTAGTCACATGACAGGACCACTTTTTCAGGGTGTGCCACTAGCATGGATATAAACTGAGCTGTAACAGTTACAATTAAGCACTTAATGAAAAGGCACACATGCAGAAAGGATGTGGATATAAAATAGAATCACACAAGTGAAACACAAAGTGATTTGAAATCACTTAGTGGGTGAAGAAATCGGGCGCAGAGTGTAGAGGAATTATGGGCTTCAGTTTAAAAAAAACACCAGAAGAACTCCAAAGGTTGCACAGTTCAGTTTCTTTTATTAAAAGGAAAAAAAAAAATACTAAAATGAATTCTGCATAATTGACATGCATCACTCTTGACTAAAACATGAGACTTCTACTTTATGCTTATTAACAATCTGCTTGAATTAAATGTATAGGGGGCAAAAACACAAGGTAAGTAGATGACATGAAAACCAATTGGTATTGTAATATGGGATTTCAAGTGAAAGCCGGCCAGTGTTAATATCTCCAAAATGGAAGGCAAAAAGATCTCAGATACTATCTAGAACCTCCCTGCGTGGAGTTCGCATGTTCTCCCCGTGTCTGCGTGGGTTTCCTCCCACAGTCCAAAGACATGAAGGTTAAGTGGATTGGCGATTCTAAATTGTCCCGTGGGTGTGTGTGTGTGCCCTGCGGTGGGCTGGCGCCCTGCCCGGGGTTTGTTTCCTGCCTTGCGCCCTGTGTTGGCTGGGATTGGCTCCAGCAGACCCCCGTGACCCTGTAGTTAGAATATAGCGGGTTAGATAATGGATGGATACTATCTAGAACGTTACATGGAAGATTTCAGCATCTGCACATGATTACTCTACTTCTAGCAAGAGCAACCATACTGACTGTTACCCATCACACCCCCTTTACAGAACAGTAGGCGCCAACATAAACGGGCAGTCAGTGTGAAGAGGCCAAGTCACTGGAATTTAAACCCTACAGGTGCTGGCTCAATTCTTAACTCATTTGAACCCCAAGTGTGTTGACAGATCAATTATTAAGTCATTGGACTTTAAGCCCCATGGGTGGCGGTTCCTTGCCCGTGACTCACTTTAAACATGTAAGCAAGTCCCTTAACCCGTTCAAGCTATAAAAAATACTGTACCTATAAACTGTTATAAAGTATCATAATCTTAGATGTTGCCTTACTTAGGTTACTAGCAGGCTCAATTGTGTGTATTAATATCATCCTCTCCTCTATAAAGTAATCTATAAACAAAATCCAATTTCCCGTTTAAAAAACTTTTACTTGAGTTTGTCCCACTTTACGGAATATTAAACTATAATGATTTACAAACACTCTTGACTCAAGTAAATATATTTTTTTCTTTATATAATAACCTATACAACTTCAACACATTATTTCTGACACGTTAAATGCACTTTCATTACCTTTTCTGTACCATAACCTAAAATAACAGTCCATATCACAGTTAAAATGTTGCCTTTTACTTACAGTTCCTGCTTCAGGCTAAGGGCCTCTTCCGCCTTGCCATGCCGACAGCACTGGTTGATGAGAGCTGCATAGCCTCCTACAGCCATATCAGCCTCATAGGTTTCCTTTACTTCGAGAGCCTTCTGCAAATTCTGATGAAGACAGAAACCGCAGTGGTAAGACTTCATATGGCCCTTCATCATTTACTCTGGCTCATTATTGGGTGGAGTGCATATTGTTCTAACAGCCAAAAAAGCAGATCCATACTGCTACTCAAAACCCTAACAGCTTTGATAAAACAACCCAATAACCACCTTTTTCAGAAAGAGGCGCACACAAGTAAAATAAACAGAAGGTTACATAGTAACATCTCAACAATCTTGACTTACACAGCATATATCCAATGGTATGCAGACTGTCCCAAAAAGAACAGTATTCTCAGGTTTTCATTATTATTTTATTTATTTTAAGTCAGATGCTAAGTACCATTGGTTTGGAAACAGTTTATTCCCAGTTTCAACAACTGACAGAATCGGTTTAGGTTTCTTTAGAATGTTGTATGTTTTACAGCGACTACAACTTAGTAACTAGAAGCTGTGTTAACAAATGCTGTTCTACGTTATTGTTATTAGCTCTTTCTTTAGCAGTTTTCCTGCACGAGCTCACACATTCAACCCATGGTCTTTAACCCCTATGAGAGCTTATCTCTCTATTATATAAAAATTCCTCTCAACCATTTTCAACCACGCACACAGTACTCTCACCTCTCATTCGTGTGAATACTTTTGATAGACACAGTTCCTGCTCTCTCAGCTCAAATAAATTTTAAAGTTTTCTTCACTTTAAGTTCCCAATTAAAGAAAATGCATTATGTCCAAATCGTATTGAAGAACTTCATCACGGAGAGTTATCAACAGAAAAATGAGTACACATGCTAGGTAATCCTAGCATCGAGAAACAATGAAGACAAACGAATTAACATGAAAAATGTTGATCGGTTACACGGCAAATTGGTTAAATGCGTATCAACACACTCTGCTGAAACAGTTGGTGGTGATCTTGTGGAAGATGAAAACATCAACTTACAATATCATGTAGAATATCTACAACTGTTAACACCGTGCGGTCTTCCACCAAATAAATTACTGTGGAAAGAAAGATGTATCCAAGAACGGTAATGTAGTACATTTTCAGGGGATAACGTTGAGACAACAAAGGAGATCTTGATATGCCATTCGTATTAAAATGTTAAACAGTTTCCCGTAGCTTTTGCAAAGACAATTAACAAATCTTAGAGCCAAACATTCGAAAAAGTCGTTTAATTTAATAGAGGGAAAGGAACGAAATTCAATCATGGGCAGTTACACGTTGTGTTGTCACGATGAAAGTCCAAACACAGAATCAAAATTCAATGCGACACTGGCGAAAATTTATTTAAAAATTAGTTTTTACTGACGTTTTACAATAAAAGTGTAAAAAGTATTTGCGTGTTAATTTCAAAGACAAACAGAACAAAATCATATTACTCTATGAATAACTCAAACGCAACATGAAACGTAATTTACTTTCAGATTATTACGTTTTACTATTTTTTAATATGGTTAATTACTCACTGTAATGTAAAATATTTAGTTCTATTATGCATATGTAACAATTCCCATGAAGGTAAAAATCTGTTTAAATTGTAAATCCACATCACCATACGTGAGCAACAGAACCACAAAGAGGCTAGCGTGTAACACATGCCAAGGGGGTTGGCAAGTGAAGCGAGCAGGGGGCAAAGCCCCCTAGTAGGTAGGTAGGTAGGTAGATAGAAATGAAAGGCACTATATGAGATAGATAGATACTGTAGACAGATAGATATTTTTTTATTTAATTATTTATTTTATCACTGTCCTGCAGACCGTTTATGGGAAATTCCACCTGGCCCTTCTGATGACGTCACTTCCAGCTCCGGCCCTTTTGATAATGTCATGTCCAGGCCCAAGCCTATGGGGGGGGAGAAAATCCTTCCGGATCTGGTCCCTTTGCCATCATATCCTGCTTTGGCCTTTAAAGCCATCAAACAGTTGATGAGTTGTGTTGGACTCTGACTTGTGCACATCAGTGCAATATAAAGTATAACCCATTTTGCAGCCAGGAAGAATATAAGAGTGGCTGCCCCAAACCTTTCTTTGGCTTCTTGGTCCAATTATTTGTGACAATATAAACACACATATTTTATTTATATATATATATATATATATATATATATATATATATATATATATATATATATATATATATACACATATATACACATATATATATATATATATATATACACATATATACACATATATACATATATATATATATTTATACACAAATAATATATATATGAAGACAGCCTGGTCCAGAACACCTAATTCACAATCATGATAGGCATCATTTCAATTACAGTGCATCCGCAAAGTATTCACAGCGCATCACTTTTTCCACATTTTCTTATGTTACATCCTCATTCCAAAATGGATTAAATTCATTTTTTTCCTCAGAATTCTACACACGACACCCCATAATGACAACGAGAAAAAAGTTTACTTGAGGTTTTGCAAATTTATTAAAAATAAAAACTGAGAAATCACATGTACATAAGTATTCACAGCCTTTGCTCAATACTTTGTCGATGCACCTTTGGCAGCAATTACAGCCTCAAGTCTTTTTGAATATGATGCCACAAGCTTGGCACACCTATCCTTGGCCAGTTTCACCAATTCCTCTTTGCAGTACCTCTCAAGCTCTATCAGGTTGGATGGGAAGCGTCGCTGCACAGCCATTTTAAGATCTCTCCAGAGATGTTCAATCGGATTCAAGTCTGGGCTCTGGCTGGGCCACTCAAGGACATTCACAGAGTTGTCCTGAAGCCACTCCTTTGATATCTTGGCTGTGTGCTTAGGGTCGTTGTCCTGCTGAAAGATGAACCGTCGCCCCAGTCTGAGGTCAAGAGCTCTGGAGCAGGTTTTCATCCAGGATGTCTCTGTACATTGCTGCAGTCATCTTTCCCTTTACCCTGACTAGTCTCCCAGTTCCTGCTGCTGAAAAACATCCCCACAGCATGATGCTGCCACCACCATGCTTCACTGTAGGGATGGTATTGGCCTGATGATGAGTGGTGCCTGGTTTCCTCCAAATGTGACGCCTGGCATTCACACCAAAGAGTTCAATCTTTGTCTCATCAGACCAGAGAATTTTGTTTCTCATGGTCTGAGAGTCCTTCAGGTGCCTTTTGGCAAACTCCAGGCAGGCTGCCATGTGCCTTTTACTAAGGAGTAGCTTCCGTCTGGCCACTCTACCATACAGGCCTGATTGGTGGATTGCTGCAGAGATGGTTGTCCTTCTGGAAGGTTCTCCTCTCTCCACAGAGGACCTCTGGAGCTCTGACAGAGTGACCATCGAGTTCTTGGTTACCTCCATGACTAAGGCCCTTCTCCCCTGATCGCTCAGTTTAGATGGCTGGCCAGCTCTAGGAAGAGTCCTGGTGGTTTCGAACTTCTTCCACTTATGGATGATGGAGGCCACTGTGCTCATTGGGACCTTCAAAGCAGCAGAAATTTTTCTGTAACCTTCCCCAGATTTGTGCCTCGAGACAATCCTGTCTCGGAGGTCTACAGACAATTCCTTTGACTTCATGCTTGGTTTGTGCTCTGACATGAACTGTCAACTGTGGGACCTTCTATAGACAGGTGTGTGCCTTTCCAAATCATGTCCAATCAACTGAATTTACCACAGGTGGACTCCAATTAAGCTGCAGAAACATCTCAAGGATGATCAGGGGAAACAGGATGCACCTGAGCTCAATTTGGAGCTTCATGGCAAAGGCTGTGAATACTTACGTACATGTGATTTCTCAGTTTTTTAATTTTAAATAAATTTGCAAAAACGTCAAGTAAACTTTTTTCACGTTGTCATTATGGGGTGTTGTGTGTAGAATTCTGAGGAAAAAAATGAATTGAATCCATTTTGGAATAAGGCTGCAATGTAACAAAATGTGGTGAAAGTGATGCGCTGTGAATACTTTCCGGATGCACTGCATGTACATTTTAAATTCTCAGATCACATGCAGGAAAATCAGGAAGTCTAATGTAAACAAGTAATACTATTAAAAAAGGAATTGGAAAAACCCAAGTGCTTCACTCATTTCAATTTGTCATTCAAATCTTTTAATTTGGATGCAAGAACTATTGCCAAGGAGTATAAACTCTATGATACAAACTCACGATTTCAAAAAATAATTATTAAGCACGGCTGTCTACATCCAGTTTGGCCAAAAATTATCCACGTCAATGTGTGGGGTAGCCATGATAATGAATGAAGACAGCATCATGTGAGAGACTTGAAAAGAAGATAACTAGGTCAGCCAGCCTATGGAACTGTTACTTGTTAGTAAAAACCCTCTCTGTGCAACAATTTAAACTTTAGTGATCAGCCAGTTTTGATAGCTAACAAGAGTTATTAAAGTAACTGTTAACTGGGGAAGCCATTGAGCAATTTATGCACCTCTGAGCTTGTCGCTCAAACTTTATTAGAGGATTTTAACGCACTCTTCCTTCATACTCATTAAGCCACAAAACTGTGTGATTAGGGAGTCAGAAGAGATCTCCCTAAAGCTTTAGTATATGCTAATCATTCAGAGTGAGCAGAGTGGGTTCAGCCCCCCAGTGAAGCCTTCATTATCTAGGCAGAAGTAAAATACTGTATTTGTTATTGCAGACAAAGCAGCAGAGTGAGTGATAAAAGCCAGCTTTCAGCCACCTATTCAGAGATGAGCCGCATTTCTCTCTTGCAAGACTAATATAAATATGGACTGCAGGGAATTAGGCGTCAGCCTTTCTGTTTGGTAATAATCTTCTGCATCTCAATTACCTCCAATCTAAATAAGCCGATTTCCTTAAGCTATTATCATATTGTTTGGAAAATTAATAGAAAATTTAAATGACTACAGAGCACTTAGCAATTTTATCATCTCGATGACGGCAATGCCACAGTGTGACCTTCCACTACGTAACAGTGAATGATAAAGAGATGGCTATGCAGCACCTCGAGCACACCTGCCCTAAACTAACTGCCAAAGTGCACTCAGAATATCCCTTTACAGAGCGAGGAACAAACACCGAGTCTTGAAAATAACAGGCCTTGCAACCAGTTCATGGTAAATCTGCTAGGACCCACCTACATTTTCCCTCTTGATTGCCCTAATACAGATACACATGGAAACAGAAACTATGGCCTGCTCTCAGTTGAGCAAAAGGTAAAACTAATGGTCATTCAAAAATATTACTCAGTAACTAAGAATCATATGAACATGTAGTCTAAAATATATTAGAAAAGAGCTCGACAGTTTTTTCAAAATCTTACAAATGCTCTATACATGTTCCTATTTGTCACATGGCAAACATCAATCTTATAGTCCAGTTAATTTCCCACACTTTGAGGTATGTTGCTGCTCATGTCGGACATGCCAGCTATGATGCATTCCAATTTTCAAGCACCAAAATCTGGAACATTAACTCTACAACTTTATGCAAGCACCATATTTGTATAATACTTAGTTATTGAATGATGCGCTCTATAACATATTGCCTTTTTATATTATATTTAAATGCCCTGCATTTTAGTCAGGTGGCAACTAAATAGCCCTTTTGTTAGGAAGACCTACACACTTCCCAATCCAAAGACAAACATCACATGTAGCAAGATGGACACATGCAGGAAAGAACTGAGGATGCTAAACTATTTATGGAGTAACAGGAAGATTTTTTTACACTTTAGTATTGCATTCCCTCCCCCACACACACACAGACACAAAAAAGCTATGATGAAAAGGCACATTGTACAGCATATGCAGAATTTACCAGTCTGTTCATTTATCTGTTAAATGCTTGCCTCCTAGACTTACTACAAATGAAATGTAAAGGAACCAGTAGCTCTCATTTACAGGTATGGGAGAAATACATTACTGTCATTTGTGTATTGGTTTCAATGTGGGGACATCTTTAAACAGAATTGTGTTAATTATTCTCCAAAAACGGCCCTTCTGTATACTGTTACAGTGAAGTTCAGCTATAATGTCATGCAGACAACTCTGCTCTGAAAAACGGATAATTACGTTTTCTTCCACAGAATTCATTCAAGTTCTGTTTTGCCGTCTTCACTATGCTACACCTACAGAAGTACAAAACAGGCACTTCTGTCCATTACTGGACATTCTCCTGTGTCTCATATCTTTACGCTTTTCACAACGAATGCTTTCAATCTACAAATTTCAAAATTGTCAGAAAATATTGGAATGAAATTGACAAACTGTAACCTGCACATACACTCCCCTAAAGGATTATTAGGACCACCATACTAATACGGTGTTTGACCCCCTTTCGGCTTCAGAACTGCCTTAATTCTACGTGGCATTGATTCAACAAGGTGCTGAAAGCATTCTTTAGAAATGTTGGCCCATATTGATAGGATAGCATCTTGCAGTTGATGGAGATTTGTGAGATGCACATCCAGGGCACGAAGCTCCCGTTCCACCACATCCCAAAGATGCTCTATTGGGTTGAGCTCTGGTGACTGTGGGGGCCATTTTAGTACAGTGAACTCATTGTCATGTTCAAGAAACCAATTTGAAATGATTCGAGCTTTGTGACATGGTGCATTATCCTGCTGGAAGTAGCCATCAGAGGATGGGTACATGGTGGTCATGAAGGGATGGACATGGTCAGAAACAATGCTCAGGTAGCCCGTGGCATTTAAACAATGCCCAATTGGCACTAAGGGGCCTAAAGTGTGCCAAGAAAACATCCCCCACACCATTACACCTACACCACCACCACCACCAGCCTGCACAGTGGTAACAAGGCATGATGGATCCATGTTCTCATTCTGTTTACGCCAAATTCTGACTCTACCATTTGAAAGTCTCAACAGAAATCGAGACTCATCAGACCAGGCACCATTTTTCCAGTCTTCAACTGTCCAATTTTGGTGAGCTTGTGCAAATTGTAGCCTCTTTTTCCTATTTGTAGTGGAGATGAGTGGTACCCGGTGGGGTCTTCTGCTGTTGTAGCCCATCCGCCTCAAGGTTGTGCGTGTTGTGGCTTCACAAATGCTTTGCTGCATACCTCGGTTGTAACGAGTGGTTATTTCAGTCAAAGTTGCTCTTCTATCAGCTTGAATCAGTCGGCCCATTCTCCTCTGACCTCTAGCATCAACAAGGCATTTTCGCCCACAGGACTGCCGCATACTGGATGTTTTTCCCTTTTCACACCATTCTTTGTAAACCCTAGAAATGGTTGTGCGTGAAAATCCCAGTAACTGAGCAGATTGTGAAATACTCAGACCGGCCCGTCTGGCACCAACAACCATGCCACGCTCAAAATTGCTTAAATCACCTTTCTTTGCCATTCTGACATTCAGTTTGGAGTTCAGGAGATTGTCTTGACCAGGACCACACCCCTAAATGCATTGAAGCAACTGCCATGTGATTGGTTGATTAGATAATTGCATTAATGAGAAATTGAACAGGTGTTCCTAATAATCCTTTAGGTGAGTGTATACTGTCTATTTACCCCTAGGATTCTGGTTTTATTTATTTACTTATTTATATTCATTTACTTATTAAGTATGTTTTTTTTTGTCTATGTTTACTGTCTGCGGGGGCACACACAAGCAAGCAAGCATTTCATTGTACATGGTACTTGTACACATGACAATAAAGAATTGAATTTTGGTCAGAACTGAAGAGAGTGAGGTAAGGTGAAGTGGAGCAGAGCATACCTCCTCAGCACACAGGGCCAGAATGAGCTGCTTCAACACATCCCGGACAGGCCTACCCTCCGCCTTCAGGTCCCTCAGTTTACTTTCCAGCTCAGACACCTTGGAATCTGGACTCTGTGAACAAGTTAATAAAGAAAACATATCAATACTTGTCTGCTGCATTAATACAATTACACATGTGTGTACAAATGCATCGCAGCAAAAGTGACAAGTCATAGCACATATTCATTTATTTGAGACAAAGTGGCAGGTCTGCTCTCTGATAGTTACAAGGTGAACTGTCAAGAGAATGTATAAAAAAAAAAAAATCTACTGTGGATTTAGTGTTTGTAGTCAATACTGAGGCAAATATTTTTATTTAACTACAAAAAAAAAGACTAGCTGCTATCTAAAAAAAAAATGGGCAATGCAGTGGGCGCTTAAAGAATGCAATGCAAGATCAAGGAGTAATTTCCAAAAAAATAAAAAGATGATTTAATGGCACAACTCATTACAAATACAGCTACAAAATATATATATAAAAAGAGAAAAACTGTTAAATAAATGAGCTAACTAAATAGTAGTTAAAAGTTTTTTTTCCTCATATTTAATGAGTATTGGGCATCATTGTCGGGCAACTGGTGCGCCGTGGAATTTTCTAGGGGCACCGTGAAAATGTTTGTAAAATATTTAAAATTGCTAGTGTATTTGAACTTTTGGTTGATTAAAAAGATAATGTTTTAAAAAATATGTTTTATGTTGGAAAAACAGATAACGGAACACTTACGGAAATGAAGTCTAAGAAACGCAAGAGACTTCAAATGATTGACAAGGAAATGCGCGTCTGTCTTTCGAAAATTGATCCTCGCATCAATCTCATATGTGCTGACAAATCAATCTCAACGTTCACATTAATTAAATTTAAGATTTATCCTTTGATTCCTTATTAATAAAATGTCTTTCAAACTTGTAAAATGAACTGTTTTTATGGGCAGTTCCTCAGGTGCGCCACGAAAGAAAATTTTTGGACTTAGTGCGCCGCAACTCGAAAAAGGTTGCCTTTCACTGATCTACAGAAAAAAAATTCTAGTATAAAATACATTATAATATGGCAAAGAGGCATTAAAGGATAATTATGATATTATTTCTTTGTAAACCTGGTATATATGCATCTGCCATGCAAAACTGTGTTTCAAAGTCCAGCGATTTCTATTGATTAAAAAAATATATCTTGCCAGCACTGAAACCCAAAGGGTCGTGAAGCACCGCTGAAAATTAAATGCCTAAAACTTACTGAATACATCTTCTCCAAGTGTTAATAAATGAAAACATGCCTTCCGTGTTTCCGTGGCATAAAAACAAAAGGGATCTTGAAATAATCCATTTATTACATATTCCTGGTTGTTTTTCTTGAGGTGGATATACTTTTTTATTCGACTGTGTGAGCTCGCACAGAAACACGGATGTAAATAAAAACAAAATCAGCCACATGGCACAAACAGTTTACTATGATTTGATCCGACGTGATGGAAACCATGCCCTGGGGAGTGAAAGGTTTTCTTCTTTAAAAATGACTAAATCTCATAATTTTGGTGTTTTTCAAAAATGATACCGTAGCTATAAGTTATTTTAAAATGTGCGTGTAGTTCCAAGACACAGATAAATACTCGATAACCGTCTTGGCATGAAAAACAGATGCTCCAATGTGTGGGAAAGATAGATTTTTTAAAATTTCTAGAAATCGCTAGACTTTGAAACTCAATTTCACGTTGCAAATGCATATACAGTATACCACGCCTGAGAAGAAATAACTTTGACTTGTAAAAATACTGGCACAGGCATAATATGACTGCACAGTGCGACATGTTTCACTGTCAGCTTCACAAACAAAACATTTACTTTATTTAAAAGAACGTTATCCCCAGGCTCTTTATAAGTACAGATACAAAATATATTTTGTTCCTAGGTTTTTTCTTTCTTCTTCTGCAGCTGGAATATAAACAGGTTAAGTAACTTGCTCAGGGTCACACAATAGGTAAGAAGAAGGGAGTGAACTGGCCACGTTATGGCTCAGAGACAAATTCCATGGCTGTTACACAACAGTGCCTGCAATATGAATGGCTGCAAAGGCAAGAAATTGAACACGGGCTTCCAGATGGAAAATGAAATTTCCACAGCTGAACCAAGACTCACATTACACGTGTTAAATGAACCCACTGATACACAGAGGGTGAGAATTCAAGAATCTGTCAAAAGAATACATTTTAAGATGCGGCTCAGTTGCAAGTGTTGCAAATTTAAGTAACCGGGAGCAGCGACAACTAATTGCTAATTGTTGCTAATTAAGTCATTAACAGGAAGTGCTGTGTGTGTGTCCAGGGAGGATGAGGAGGAGGAGGAAACGAAAGAAGTGCATCACTTGATCAGGTGTGTGCCTCACCCTGGTACACACACGCAGTCAATATAACAGTAAAACAAACTCAAATGAGATCTCATTCAGTAAAGCACATTCTCTTGAACAGTGGAATACTGCCTCATATCTGTTGTTTCAGGAAAAAGACAACAGTTTTATTAAATCGAGAGGAAAAACTGCATGGCAAAAAAATGAAAGACTGCATGCAGGGTTCTGAGACCATACCAAGAAACAGAGAGATTGTATGGTTTTGTTTTTTTAATTTGTAACTGCAAAATTAAATTCTAAAACAAAAAAAAGCCAACAAAACGTCAAGAATACCTGTAACTCGTGTATGTGTGATTACTTACGGCAACTTAATTCTAATTCTATTAAGTTTTAAAGCTCCTTTTTAATGGAAATTTAACAACATTTTCAGGTACTATACCTTAAAGCACTTGATTATATTTTGCTGTACAGTGATCCCCCGCTATATCGCGCTTCGACTTTCGCGGCTTCACTCCATCGCAGATTTTAAATGTAAGCATATCTAAATATATATCACAGATTTTTCGCTGGTTCGCGGATTTCTGTGGACAATGGGTCTTTTAATTAATGGTACATGCTTCCTCAGTTTGTTTGCCCAGTTGATTTCATACAAGGGACGCTATTGGCGGATGGCTGAGAAGCTACCCAATCAGAGCACGTATTACATATTAAATAAAACTCCTCAATGATATACGATATGCTTCCCGCGCGCTGATTCGCACACTTAAAAGCTCTAACAGCCCTTATTGATTTTTGATTGTTTGCTTTTCTCTGTCTCTCACTCTCTCTGAGAAATACAGGCAGATACTTATCCATCATGCAATACCATCACGGAGGTGTATGATTGGCCCCATTATCTGCTCCTGACGGAGGGGGTGTGAGCAGAGGGGCTATTTGCACAGAGGCTGTTTGCTTAAAGATACGGACGCGCCTGTAAAAAAAATGCTGAAAGGCTACCTTCACATTGATCCCTTCATTGCGCCGCTTTATTGCAGTGCTTCGGCATACTTAAAAGCCCAAAAGCACGTATTGATTTTTGATTGTTTGCTTTTCTCTCTGCTCTCTTTCTCTCTGACATTCTCTGCTCCTGACACGCACCTTGAAGAGAAGATATGTTTGCATTGTTTTAATTGTGAGAAAGAACGGTCATCTCTGTCTTGTCATGGAGCACAGTTTAAACTTTTGACTAAAGGGTGTTATTTCATGTATTATATATATTATTATGTATTATATTATTATTGTATTATTTCAAAAATTAGATTTATAAATAAAGAATCCTACTTCTTGGAAATTCATTTATCTGTCTGGAGTGGATCAACCGCTATAAACAAGGGTTTACTGTATAACTGTGTGGAGAATATTTATAAACAGTGTGGGAGAGTTTCTAAGAGCTTAAAATATATAAAAATAACCATACAAACATATGGTTTCTGCTTCGCGGATTTTCACCTATCGCGGGGGGTTCTGGAACGCAACCCCCGCGATCGAGGAGGGATTACTGTATTTCTTTTGGTAGGACTCCCTGTTTATGTCTTCCATAAGTTTGGCACCTTATACTCATTTAAAATTTATGGATCTCCACTGCCAGTCTACACAAAGCAGCCAGTTTTGTTTTTTCCACTTTCTTTCAACATATTAACTTACTTTGGGTTTGCTCCACAAACACTGCCTTTGGGTGATAAATTATGTATGCCCAAGAAAAATGCATGTTTTTTGATGTTTCAGAATGAATGATAAACTTTTGCAGAAATTATCTGAAAATCCTAGCGTAGATAGTAAATTTAAAAACACTTTCACATTTGTGCAGTGTTAGTGTGGACTAAGCATTAGTGTACAGGGGGTCCTCGGGTTACAACGTCTTGACATACAACATTTCGAGTTTAGAACGCTCACTCCCATAAAAACTTTAAAAAATCGAGATGTGAGAATGATTAAAGGTAGGGATTATTTTTTGCACTCATTTTCTCTGTTACTACAGTACAGTATATTTATGTCCTTTTCCTTTTTCTGCGACTTAGTTGTGTTTTTATGTTCTAAATTATGATTTTGCAAATGTGTTAGGATAGGCAAGTAAATTAGGCTAAGGGGTGTTTCGACTTACATTACTGTTGCAGGAACGGAGCTGTGTCGTAACCCAAGGACCCCCTGTATTAGAAGTTATCGCGGTACAAACACAGTACATATGCAAATACAATGTGGTTACACAATTAACCATTTAGGGAGAGTCTGCTTATGTGTTTTGAAATATTAAATCTATGTTTTTTTATTATTATGGTGCAGCTTGTTTGACTGAATATTAAATGTGACTTTCAGGGAGAACTCCAGTAAACTGTGGGTTACTAAGATTCCTTATGAAGATTTTAAAAATGATATCACACCAAAAACACAAGAACAAGGAACAGTGTGGCTTTAACAAAAAAACAAAACCAAAAAATAAGGAAAATAAAAAACTCAGCCTAACAGCATTAAATGTGCTTAAAAGTATTTTCAGTACCACTTCTTAGCTTAGAAATACTACTTTCTCTTCTGTTCTTTTCCGGTTTTCCTGCGGTGGTGATCTGTGCCACCACCACCTAATCAAAGCACCGTGATGTCCTTAAATTGACGCATTAAAGGCCAGAAGTCCACATGACCATCATCATCATCAAGTTCTTCCATGTGAACCCTGAATACAATGAGGACTGATCATTTATGTTAGGTAGAATGTCTAGAAGGGCCTGGGTGGTCTCGTAGCCTGGAACCCCAACAGATTTTATTTTTTTTCTCCAGCCGTCTGGAGTTTTTGTTTGGTTTTTCTGTCCTCTCTGGCCATCGGAACTTACTTTTATTCCATGTTAATTAGTGTTCCCTAATTTTAATTATTTATTTTGTCTTTTTTCATCATGTAAAGCACACTGCGCTACATTGATTATATGAAAATGTGCTATAGAAATAAATGTTGTTGTTAACAAAGTGCCCCTCCAACCCCACCAATACCAGTAAGTCTGACTCGGGCACTGTACTTAAGCGTTCAGTTACAAGCCTTGCTGTTTTACTTTTTCACTTGCCTTTTGTAAGTCGCTGGATTTTAGGCTCTCCTGATCCACCAAAACCAGGACATCCTGAAATATAAAAAAAGTCATCCATACATTTTATGACAGCGGACTTCTGCATATTAAGTACTATTGATACTTGAAAGGATTATACCTAGGGTTGACCTACCAGCAGTAATAGTGCTATGCTATTGATAAAAGCAAGTGGATTAGTGAGAAAAAAAATCCAATCTTGTCTCAACACACGGCCAACTGAGGAGACAGAAAGGAAAATTCGAAACCACTCTACCTTAATTCTGCACAAACCTTGATTAGCTCTGGAACGTGGTAAGAATCTAGCAAATTCCGAATGCCCCTGTAGGTATTCGCTGGAATTACAATGTCCTGATGGGGGGGAAAAAAGAAAACATTTACACTAATTATCTAATATTTTTTATATATGCAATTTACAAATGCCAATTCTTGAGTCACTAAAGTACCTGCACCTGGCAGGTGCCTAAACCAGCTGATATGGCTGTAAGAATTCCTTTCTGCTGCTCACACACGATTATAAACTTGAACTGAACACGGATACTGGAAATTATCATGCAATACACATGGAAATCTGGCAGCTCCACAAATAACGCACATCTGCATTTCATATTTGTACAAAACCAGCCAACAGAGTTCCAAATTGACACCAAGATATACGAGTTTATTTTAAATGCAACTGTGGGGGGAATAATGGTTAAATGGAACCCTAACAGACTGTAAGGACACATTTGGTGACGATTAGGAGTTAAGGGAAACGATAACCCCTTTTTTGACTAAGCCTTAACTTCTGAAGAGATGGGCCAAATATGTTGTCGTTAAATTAAACAATGTTAATTAAAGTTTTCTTGTGTTCTAAATGTGAAGAGTCAGGTGTTGAGATCAAATAAGAAAGAAACTGTAACAAATAAAGTGCTTGTCTAGCTAATTATCAATGATGTTCTTGTCGCATTTCATCACCAAGAGGACATTCTTACTTTAAAAGCTGCTATTTGGCAACTTAATAGATGTGTGTCAGCAGAGAGAATGAGCACAATACCATCTCCTTGAGCTGATGGAAATACTGGCGGAGCACCTCCTCCTTGGCCTGCACCTCTGAATCACTCATGCTGTCAATCAGGTTATAAAGAAAGAAGCCCACCAAGTCTGAAAAACAAAAAAGGATGTACCCCGTTGTCATATACCTAAGGCAAGAAGGGGTGGGGGGAGAATTGTGGACATGACAGCAGCACAGTACGCAAACAGCAATACACATACGTCTGCAATACACAAACATGAAATCAGAATAAAATACAAACTAGACAAGGAAAAAGTCTCTCTCTGCATGACAGACACACAAACGGACATGCAAGCACATGTCACAATGGGACCACCTGGTAGACTTGGATGCTGTTGAATGCTGGGGTATTATTTGATAGACGTTCCCATTGCTCAGCCGCCCATATAATTTACAGGATGCGTGTACATTGCTATCATGCCAACATATTTACATTACATCACTGTCCCAGCCGGCACAAATTCTATGAACTGTTCAACTTAAAACTGCACTTGAGTTATAAACACTGCAAAGTACGGAATGCTAACTCAGCCTGTTTCCTTCCATGACAGAAGCATCTATGAAAAGCAACATCTTAATCTGCGAGACTAAATATTATGACAGTCTAATTAAGATCCTGAAGAATGTGGCCGATTTGTTAAAGATATAGCGCAGGTAATTAATATACCCAAATAAAAACAGCTTAAATACACGGCATTGAAAATATTAAAATACATATCATATTACTTTTTCTACTGCAACTGGATAAGAAATGAGAATTGCACTGTTAAAGACACTTCAAACTACATTAGGGGTTAAACATGGGGATACTCAACTTCTTTGCACAGAGTCAACTAATACACATACAGTGCTCAGGAATATTTGGCACCCTTGGTAAATAAATGCAAAATGAACTTTAGTTGTTTAAATCATCGATCACTCATTCAAAATATTAAAAAGTAACCTTTAATTAAAGTAAAACAATTGAAAGGAAAAAGAAACACTCATAATAAAACAATATTTTTCTCTCAAATGTGTGCGCCACAATTATTAGCACCTTTAGGAAGTCATACAAGTAAAATCTAACTGCTATTCACATTTGCTTTATCTTTAAGCTCATCTGAATGAGTAGGACCCTTTACATAGTCTGCCACGTCTTCCTGCTCCACTGGGATAAAGATCTGAGGTGACACGGACCAAATTCCCTTAGTCATTCACAGCAATGGAAAAGACCAGCGGACGCGGTGTTGAAATGATGTGACAAAAGGTTTTTTTTTTTTAGCTGCATAAATCTGAAAATGGCTACAAGAAAACAGGTAATTGGTTGTAATTGCCCATTTCCACTATTAGGACAATAATTGATAAGTTTAAAGCAACTGCAGATGTTAGGAACCAGCATGGATGAGAATGTGTGTCTACAGTGACCCCACATGTAGCGAGGACGACAGCTTGAGGGGCCAAAGAAACTCCAAATATCACAGCTGTAGAATTGCAGATTTTAGCTGGGTCATGGGGTCACAAAGTCTTCAAAATTACAATCAAACCATGTTGTTAGGGAGGGATGCCCACTGCTGTCAAACAACGTCATGCACCTTGCCCCATCTTACTAGAACTTTGGATGGCACTTAGTTCTGTGGTCAGATGAGACAAAAATAAAGCTTTTTTTCAGCAACAAACACCAGAGTTGGGTTTAGTATTTGAGGCATGAAGTACCTTATCACTACTTTGAAGAGGGGTGGTGGATCTTTGATGACGGGGACTGTTTGGTTTTTTATTTTGTTAAAAGCCCTGGATGACTTGTATAGATACATGGTACCGGTATCATGGCCTTTATTAAGCATCTGCAGATATTAAATCAAAACCTGACTGCCTTGGCCAAAAAGTCAAAATTAGGCCGTCGTTGAATCTTCCAGTGGGACGATGATAAAACAGCACACTTCAAAGTCAAGATTTTATAATGGCCTTCCCAGTCCCCTAATCTAAACCACCATTGAAAACTACTGGAATGAGCTGAAGAGGAGAGTCCACAAGCATGGACCTTGAAATCTGAAAGATCTAAAGAGATTCTTTATGATGGAACAATGCCGTGTGTTGTCTAATCTCATTAAGTATTATAGGAGAGGCTCAAAGCTGAGTCTCAGAGTTGTTATACAAAATATTAAATGAAGGGTGGCACGGTGGCGCAGTGGGTAGAGCTGCTGCCTCGCTGTTAGGAGACCCAGGTTCGCTTCCCGGGTCCTCCCTGCGTGGAGTTTGCATGTTCTCCCCGTGTCTGCGTGGGTCACTCTGCCCGGGATTAGTTCCTGCCTTGTGCCCTGTGTTGGCTGGGATTGGCTCCAGCAGACCCCCCCGTGACCCTGAGTTCGGATTCAGCGGGTTGGATAATGGATGGATGGATATTAAATGAAGGAGGAGGAGGAGGAGGAAGAAGAGGGAATGAGCAGATTACAGCACATAGCCACACCCACCACACGATGAACCACCCAGATTGGGACCCAAGTGCAGCCGTCCTAAATGAAGGGGCGTGAATACTTGTGGCACACATTTTTGAGGAAAATGACTTGTTTAATCAAAACAATTTTCCATCCATCATCCAACCCGCTATATCCTAACCTACAGGGTCACGGGGGGGTCTGCTGGAGCCAATCCCAGCCAACACAGGGCGCAAGGGAGGAAACAAATCCTGGGCAGGGCGCCAGCGCACCACAAGGCACACACACACACACACCAAGCACACACACAAGGGACAATTTAGATTCGCCAATGCACCTCACCTGCATGTCTTTGGACTGTGGGAGGAAACCCACGCAGACACGGGGAGAACAGGCAAACTCCACGCAGGGACGACCCGGGAAGTGAACCCAGGTCTCCTACCTGCGAGGCAGCAGCGCTACCCACTGCGCCACCGTGCCGCCCCAAAACAATTTTTTTCCCCCCAAATTATTCTACTTCAATTAAAGATTTTGTTTTTGTTCATATTTTAAATGGAAGATCAAAAGAAAAAAAGCCCATTTTGCTTTCATTTACCACGTGTGCCTTTATTAATGGAGGGCACCATAGAGATGCACATAAAAGGAGGACCTGCTCCTGGAGGGCATTTTCATTTCAACCCAGTTTACCCAATTAACCATATTTATGTGAGAATTAAGATGTTTGTAATGTTCAGCCCTAATAAGCAACATTCCTCAAATGAGCCTCTGGCTTACAGGCTCAGATGCACATCCACTACACACTTTTTAGATTCGGAGTTTGAATGAACATTTGGTTGATTTTTTTTTGCTTGGAAAATATATATATATATATTTTTTTCTTCTCAGTGCATCTACATGTCAGGCCACACATACACAACGCAGTCACTTGGACACAGTTTTCGAGGAGACTGTGCACACCAAAGCAATCACCACAGCAGCTCTTGTAATCCCTCAAGCCCATTATTACACAGAAGGCTGGATTTGTGGAAGAGTTACAATCAGACAAATTGAAACGCTACCAGTGGGTCTTGAAGGCGCCTGACAATACCGTCCATCTCTGTAGAGAAGCTCTGTGATCTGCAACGACAGAATAATCACATGGTGGCAAACACAAAGACAAGGACCAGCTCAAATTGAATTCTCCAAAATGACACAGCAGCCTTTCTAAATGGGCCACTAATTAAGAGAACACTGCAATATTAGAGGAAAAGATACACACAGATTTCCAGCACCTCTGCTCCCATCTCATCTAAAAAAAGCACACATTTCAATGCTCCACATGGCAACTTCATTCTTCTCGTTTCATTTTGATGTTAACACCTTCTCTGATAAGCTGTAGTATTTCCGATATTAATGCCCCCCAAAAATCCCACTGCTTTACGGATATGTTCATTTAGCTAATCGACTCCTACTGACTCGGAGAACTATCACCTAATCAAACAGAACAGAGCTGCTTCTGCACGGTATGACTCAGTGTCTTTACTTAAGCCTGGCAAAACACACGTTAGCTTGAATTAGCAAGAATAAATGTACAAATCATTAGAAAATAATGACATTTTCAGGGGAAATGCAGCCAGCCAGTGACAAGAGTACCTTGTTTTTTTTTGTTTTTTTTTTAATGCCCACCAGTACGTGTGGCTTGCCAGATGAGAAGTAAAATTAAATTTGACACCAGTAGTGAAAAAGCTGCCTCCCTCCCTGTGAAACACTTTGACCTCCAAATGTAACCCACCACTGGAAGAAATGCGAGGGTTAAGTGGCCAGATACATTTCCTCCAGGCTCTGAAGGCTGACCAAGTGGAAACAGATTTTAGCTGCTGTAATATACTGGTCCACCAAAATACAAAGAAAATTTAGGTGGGTAGGCTGGAGGAGAGTGGGGGCTATGGAATGAAGGTCTGGTCATTAAAAAAAAAAACAATCTGCTTACACAAAAAAAAATGCATATTCTGCACAAAGCGATACATATTAGAACTAAAAATAATTATCTGTAGGCTCCTACCTTTGACATGGTACTGACATCTTTACTCCTGTAGGGGGCAGAAAAGGATAAGAAATGAGAAGAAAAGAAAAAGCCGGCACAAATCCAACGCTTTAAACTAGCAAAAAAATGCTTTTGTTCATTATATAAAAACTGGCACCACGCAAGTCCTTTTTGACCTAAAATTGGACTTGCACTACATTAGCAAACACAACCATTGGTTACAAAAGCAGTGAAAATGAGGTCTTCGGATAACTTAAAAGAGTTTGATTTAGTTACCATAAACAACTAGATGGGTACGCAGTGTCCGTCAGCCCTCTGAACTGTGCAATGTATCTGGATCCCAAAAAACTGACTGCCATGTTCCATGGATGTCTGTTTTGAACAATTACCATTTTCAACCCTGGAAAACATTATTTCCGCCACTACCAATAGATAGAAGACTGAACCGATCTCAATACCCCTCATCAGTGTTTCCTGCTTGAAGAAGCTTGACCAATATTGGAAAGGACCACAGGCAAAAATGTAAGTCTGCTAATGTGATTATTACTAAAATCTTTTCTGGCTTAAATTTCTACAACGGAGATCAAGATTGGGCAACTGCTTACACAACATGTTATTTTCATATTTTATATTTACAGTTTATTTAGGGCAGGGGCGTCCAGCTCCTGTCCTGGTGGGCCGCAGTGGCTGCCGGTTTTCATTCTAAGCCTTTTCCTAATCAGCAAGCAGTTTTTGCTGCTAATTAACTCCTTTACTCTTCATTTTAATTGCCTTGTTTTCAAGGATTCAATCCTCTGAATTGATTCGTTTCTTCATTAAATGGCAGCCAAACAGAATTGAGATGTTAAACGAGCCGACAGATGACCAGCTAAACTGGAACTTCAAACTCCAGCCAGTTTCTTAATGAGAAGCCGATTCTTGCTGTTCATTAAAGCCGTTATTGAATATCAGGACTTGTTGCTGCTCTCGTTCTGCCACAGCAGATGGTTGGTTTTCTGTTTTTGCTAAGACCACCGTCAAGATGTTTTGGTGACCTGAGCAGACCAACATGACCGAGACCTGCACCTGTCTTAATTTTCATGTGGCGGCTCGTTTTGTGTCTCATTATTGTTTGGCTGCTCAAAAAGGAAAAAGAAACAACTAAGGAGTCTGAGTCACGTCAATTAAAATGAAGCTGAAACAAGTTAATCAGCAGCAAAACTGGTTGACTAATTAAGAAGATAATTAGAATGAAAACCTGAAGCCACTTCGGCCCACCAGGACCGGAGTCGGACACCCCTGATTTAGAGGGATCAGAAGGACTAAATTATGACTTTTACACGTTTTTCATGTCAGTCAATCCTACATTTTAAATATCCTCACATTTTACCTGTAAATTTCTAAAGACACTGTGGCATTGTTCTTATGAGGCCGCTGGATTAATAGACTGTGGTACATGGCCGGTCGTTCATCCCGGCCAATACCCTCAGGCCGCTAGATGGAGCCCTCCTTGCAGCATAGAGGTGCCCCGAATGCCAGCAGGGAATTATGGACATTGGACTTTTAATGCACAGCCCTGCTGGATACCATGGGGGCCGCCAGGAGTCGCTGCAGGGAGGCCCAGAGACCATTTGCCTTACGCCCAGGAAGTACGTCAGAGTCACGTGGACAAAGGGAATGATGTGCTTCCTGGATGAAGAAAAAGAAGGATTTTTATCTGACCTGGAAGTGTTCCAGGTCACATGGGCAGAGAGGGTGAAGTGAAACGCTTCCGGGTCAAGGAGTATAAAAAGGACAGTGAAACACCAGAGTGTTGAGCTGAGTTGGGAGGCAGAGTGGCTAAGCTTCTGGGAGAGGAGGATTGTGATTTTTGAATTATTGTTTATTGAGAATTGTGGAGAGGTGTGTGCTTTGTGCACTTATTTATAATAATAAATCAATTATTTGGACTTTTATCTGGTGTCTGACGTGTGGTCTGAGGGTACAAGGGAGCGAGAAAGCCCTTAATCTGTCACATAGACATATATACTCAGCAAAAAAAGAAACGTCCCTTTTTCAGGACTGTGTATTTCAACAATAATGTTTTAAAAATCCAAATAACTTTACAGATCTTCATTGTAAAGGGTTTAAACAATGTTTTCCATGCATGTTCAATTAACCATAATCAATTAATTAACATGCACCTGTGGAATGGTCGTTAAGACCTTAACAGCTTACAGAAAGTAGGCATTTAAGGTCACAGTTCTAAAAACGCAGGACACTAAAGAGACTTGTCTACCGACTGTGAAAGATGCCCAGGGTCCCTGCTCATCTGCGTGAACGTGCATTAGGCATGCTGCAGGGAGGCATGAGGACTGCTGATGTGGCTAGGGCAATAAATTGCCATTTCCGCCCTGTGAGACGCCTAAGACAGCGCTACAGGGAGACAGGAAGGACAGCTGATCATCCTCGCAGTGGAAGACCACGTGTAACAACACCTACACAGGATCGGTACATCCGAATATCACACCTGCGTGACAGGTACAGGATGGCCACAACAACTGCCCGAGTCACACCAGGAACACACAATCCCTCCATCAGTGCTCAGACTGTCCGCAATAGGCTGAGAGAGGCTGGACTGAGGGCTTGTAGGCCTGTTGTAAGGCAGGTCCTTACCAGACATCACCAGCAACAACGCCGCCTATGGGCACAAACCCACCTTCGCTGGAACAGACAGGAGTGGCAAAAAGTGCTCTTCACTGATGAGTCACGGTTTTGTCTCACCAGGGGTGATGGACGGATTTGTGTTTATCGTCAAAGGAATGAGCGTTACACCGAGGCCTGTACCCTGGAGCGGGATCGATTTGGATCGATGGCTAGGGCCATTCCCCCCAGAAATGTCCAGGAACTTGCAGGTGCCTTGGTGGAAGAGTGGGGTAACATCTCACAGCAAGAACTGACAAATCTGGTCCAGTCCATGAGGAGGAGATGCACTGCAGTACTTCAAGCAGCTGGTGGCCACACCAGATACTGACTGGTACTTTTGATTTTGAGCCTCCCTTTATTCAGGGACACATTGTGAAACATTTTTAGTTTATGTCTTATGGTGTTGACTCTTTTAGTGTTCATACAAATATTTACACATTAAGTTTACTGAAAGTAAAAACAGTTGAAAGTCAGAGGACGTTTCTTTTTTTTTTGCTGAGTATATAACAGAAAGACCTGTGTGTGTATGGAGCAGTCCACTCTGCCCACATAAACCACAACCACTAGATGGCACATGCATGTACTTTTACATTTTTTCAGCACTTGCATGCACCTCACTGCAGAAGAAGACCTGTGTGCAGTAAAGGCCGCCGCTCAACAACATGCAAGTGAAACACCTCATTATTTCCGCCACTACCAATAGGCAGGAGACTGAACCAATCTCAATACCTATCATCAGTGTTTTCTGCAGTAAACTGTTCTTCCTAAACCTAAAGCCTTCAACAGTGCAACAGGATATCAAACCTGCTTTCTTTGACATGATTTACAGGGTTTATTTTTTGAAAAATTCCATACGAACAGATTTGAGTACAGGATCCAAATACACAAGTAAGAGATGTAAGAGAGTCCAGTGTCTAAGCAAGTAAAGCAGCAGCAGCAGCAGCATATATAGATCTGACAGGACCAGACTTGAAGATTAAAGGCATACGAGTCCACGGTTTTCAAGGAGTTCCGAGTTCAAGTATGCAAAGTCACTGAGTGATACTAAGTGACAGATCTGGAGCATACAGAAAGCAAAACTGTGGGGAACAGATCAATGAAGTCTGACTAAATCAGAGACCTAGGAGGAAAACCTGCACCAGACTAATATCTAATGGCAAAATGAAAGAGGAGGCTCTCTTACTGCAACCCAGTATCTTCACATGCATACATACTTTACCAAACTCACTTCATCAGATTCAAGGTTGTGACTGCAGAACCGTGCACAAGGGCTTCAAATACACCTGCAGAGGGTGCCATCCCAGAGGGCAGTTATCTATAGAAGTCAGGCCTATAATGAATGGATGTCCACTTGTCTGTACTGAAAGAGTCTAATTCGAGTGTTGGATAAATTCACGCTGCAGTCGTACTCTGAAAAGTTCAACATTTGGTTAAAGGCCATTGTCAGATTTGACGACTTTTCTAGCGATTTTTAGTTGTGGCCTTCATTTACATAATCTTAGCAGTAGCAGACAGTTGGTGGCGTGCTTCCATGAAGGCATTAATGTGACCTGCCCAGCGACACATTCTGACAAAACTAAAGAGGTTTGATTTTCGTCTTTGGCTGTGGGGTGTGGTCTGTTCACATGTGACCGGACAACCAATGAATGCTCATCATATGCACTACCACAACAGTTTGAACTATCCACAGTTGTTAGCCCTTTGTCAGGCAGAACAATAATGGAAGTCACAAAAAGGGGCGAGCATTAGTGTGCTCGAAATTTGGCATGCAGCAGCTACATGCAAGATGTCCAGCAGTTAGTAAACTGTGGTGGTGCACATTTGAAAATAGTGACTGTAAAATAAACGTGTGGTGATGCTTAAACGATGTCTGCCTGTCTGTGTCCAGGGCTATTTCCACAATATATAAAATCCAACGTCTGTCCGTCTGTCTGTCTGCTTTTCACGAAAGAACTGCTTAACAGATTTAAATAGTTTATTATTTTTTTTTTCTATAATTTGCTTGAACATTCTGGTTGATTTTGTGACTTCTCTTATCACGTTAAGTATCATAGTTCGCTTGCAGTACAGATTTATTTAAGCAAATCCGAGAGACACACATCAGGCTGAGGGGGGCCCTCCTCACTCACGCACCAGCCTCGGGGCATGTACCTTACCTCCACTTAGCTAGTGAACAACAGAACTACTTAACGGATTTAGATCAGGCTTTTTTCTATAATTTCCTTGAACATTTCGGTTGATTTTGTGACTTATCTCGTCGCACTAAGGATCATAGTTCGCTTGCAGGGTAGGGCCTTCCTCACTGCCCTGTTTCACTTACACAGGGTGACACAGAAAAACGGGAACTTTTGAAATGCGTAGTGGCAGCCATGTACAGTTGGCAGCACTGCTGAACAGGGACCTTGAGCTGTAAACAGTCTCGCCATTTAGTAATCAACTGCAAGGCAATCAATGGCAGCTGTGCGAGAATTGTTCGGTAACCGTGTCCTCTCAAGATTCGGTGACATTCCCAGGCCCTCAAGATCACCGGATTTGTCCCGTTTGTGATTTTTTTCTTGTGGGACTACCTTAAGAGTCGGGTCTACACGACTCGGCCAAGGACACTGAATGAATTGAAACAAAGAATTCAAGACGAAATTCGTGGTATCCCAGCTGAGATGTTGCAGCGATCAATGGGGAACCTCAACAGCAGATTGGAAGAATGCATACGTACAGGAGGACGCCATCTACAGGACGTCATTTTCAGACATTGATAATCTGGATTACTGTCTCTTAAAAGGCAAGTTGTCGTGGTTCAACTGCTGTCAATAAAATGTTTTTGTTGGATTTCTTCTATTTTTATTGGGTTTTTCAAAATTTCCCATTTTTCTGTGTCACCCTGTATATATCAATCTGCTCTTTCACTGTTATATATAGTAATGTGGGGATAATTCAATCAAATATGGTTAAGTGCCCTAGTGCTCCCTAACATCATACATTTTTTTTTGCATTTGCTATAGCTTCACTAAATATTGAGATCTCAATTTTTAACTTTAAATAGCAGCCAATCACCAATAACACAACACCGAAAGAACTAACTTAGTAGAATTTACCTTTGTGCATTTATCAAAATAGCTGCTTGAATTAACCACTAAAAACAGAGAGAAAAAGTCCATCCACTCAGATTACAAAAAAGCAAAACCTGTTGATTTCCTCAGTAAAGTAAAAGACAAAGTGCCAACTTTCTAACTCCGTAACATTGGGAACAAACTGTCAGATGCTGAAACAGCAATAAAAAGGTCTCTGATTAAAACTGGTCCATGTACAGATATGGGATATAATCAAGATCTTAGTCTTGCACCCCAACACTGTAAAGTCAAACAGATGAAAGTCATGTCAGCGTGTCTCCAGAGTACAAAGTGCAGACTCGATTTAAACACCTCAGCCAAGAGGCTGCCTCTGGCAATTCCATATTGGCAAATACCTCTAGAGGGATGAAAAGTTTTAAACTGAAAGGGTGAACAGACCATCATTCTCGAGTCTCGTTTATATTCTTGCTAACCTTTGCTCTCTTTTCTAACTTACCGTTAAAGACATACACACCAGTAATATAGCATATGTCATTTTTGCTTACTTTCAGCACCAATGTAAGAAAGAGGAAATTAGAAACAACCATGTGGTGCAGGACAGCTCTCCGTGTCTTAACTCTCAGATTCCTGTATCATGCGGGTGCCATATCCTAATCTGTCATATCCAAGACACAGGCTTGGTAAGATTTATATAGCTCTTCAGCAAGTGATTCTCCATGATTTAAATAAGCTACAGTTTTCGTAAAGAATAATCCTGTCAGATTCTGGTACCTTCCATCTGTAGACTCCCATTCCAATAAATCTGCCAAGCTAGCAGCTTTAGCTTACTGTGGACTGAAACAGTCAACACCAAATCTTGATTATAAGATATTAACTACTACAGAACCATATTTGAGGATGCCCAGTAGCAGAATCTTATATTTAAAGCAGAATGTAACCACGTATGTTATCAGCCAGTTGACACTTAGTAACCACAAGGAGGCGCCACAGGGCCCCAGACACAGCAATACAGTCCACAATCTACTCTAAATATATGAAATCCTAAGCCTAAAAGTGAAACGATTTTATGAGACGTTTTTTGCCACGCTTTAAATCTGGCTTATTTTAAAATCTACATATATATGTTTGGTATCATTCTTTTCAGAATTTATCAAACTTTAATGTGATGTTGCAAGATTTTCAGATTCTTATTCAGTTTTTAAATTATAAACTAAAAAATATCAAGAACTCATGTCCCACGAGATGAGACTTAACCAAGAATGCCAAGAGATTTAAACACACCTGGGGCCGGAAATAAAAGACAACGAGTAGAACTGCTGCTGTACAGGCTTTTAAATGTTTGAAGTGCTGCACAAGATGAAGATCACGTGGCAAGGTAGCAGCTGATTGAGCAAAGAGGAGGTAAAAAAAAAAAAAAAAAAAACAAACAAAAAAACTGCATTTGTTTCCAATTGTGTCACTGTTTAAGAGGGGGTTTCGGAGGAGCAACCACATCAACCTTGGGGTGCGTTCAGGCCCTCTCTTCACAACACGCGCGACAGACTGGCCACAACTGGGCTTGCCCCCCTAGTATAACAATATAAATACAATAAAGAGTTTTAATTCCACAAAGTACCTTCCAATGAACGGCACTCCAACAATTAGCCACAATCATATATAAAGCAGACAGCAACAATCTTGCGGTCTTGTATGAATGTTATCATCCAGCTGGTGCACGGAACGTTTCTGATGCGCTCCGTAAAAGCAACTGACAGTTTTATCGTGAAAAATCCGTAGTATTATTTGTTTGTTGTTTAATATTTCTTTTTGTTAATTATATTTTCATCTTGGGCGGCACGGTGGCTCGCAGTTAGGAGACCCTTAAGAGTTCGCTTCCCGGGTCCTCCCTGCGTGGAGTTTGCATGTTGTCTCCCCGTGTCTGCGTGGGTTTCCTCTCAAGGTCCAAAGACATGCAGGTTAGGTGGATTGGCGATTCTAAATTGGCCCGAGTGTGTGCTTGGTGTGTGGGTGTGTTTGTGTGTGTCCTGCGGTGGGTTGGCACCCTGCCCAGGATTGGTTCCTGCCTTGTGCCCTGTGTTGGCTGGGATTGGCTCCAGCAGACCCCCGTGACCCTGTGTTCGGATTCAGCGGGTTGGAAAATGGATGGATGGATATTTTCATCTTGCATTATTCTTATTGTAACAATGCTATAGTGATAACAGAATTAAATCAACCTAATAATAATATTACTTTAACGTTTTTTTTTTTGTCGTCAAACATTCTGCAGGTAAAAACTTATTACTATACCACAAAACAAAAATTAATCTGTCATGTATTTTTTTTTATTATATTTTTTAGCATCCAGTTGACGCTCAGAACATTTCTCATGTGCTCTGTGAAAGCAACCAACAGTTTTATCATGAAAAATCCGTAGTATTACTTGTTTGTCATTTAATGTTTGTTTTTGTTAAAATCTTGCTGTCTTGTATGTAGATTAATCACCCAGTTGTGTTCTGTAATTATATTTTTCTCAAAACAATTAAAAAAAAAAAAAAAACAACTTTATTTTCCTTCCAGGCACTGGTGGGTATTTCAGCTAGTACTTAATATTTAGGCATGAAACCTCACCACACTTTCATAATTCTGTGGACATTTCTTCTGAATTGAAAATATGTTTGCTAGAATGGATCCGCTGAACCCTTTTATTACAACAGGGAAAACTAGCTTGGTGAAGTGGTAGGTTCTGTTTATATCCATGTCTGCTCTAATTCAGAAACAATGCAGCAAACACAGCCTATTCAATCATCTTTTGACTACACTTCCATAACGTTTCCACTAATGCAGGGAAACGGATATTTTCAAAATTAGTGCACTCAGACAAAGAAACATTTAAAAAAAAAAATCATCACCTTCTGAATCCTGAAATGAGGCCTCCCCTGAAGATTCCTAGTTCAACTGCAGGCATGACAGGTGAGGACACTGGAAACGGGAGAGATAGAAAGAGGAGGTCAAAGCCTGGGGGTACAACTAACCCTATGAGCATTGCCTGCGACCATATCATGCATGTTTAACTCAGAAAAGGATTAACTCATTTCAGAAAATTGGCTGGGATGCCACAAGGATATCATGCATATTTAAAAACTACTAATATGCAGTTTCCATTAGTGAAGCACAGCAAAAAAACTCTTCACTCATATTAAGCAACTCACTAATTACTTGGGAAAGCCAAGCTTTCAGTATTTGAGCAGACTGAGATTTGTGAAAGGCAGATCAGCCTGGAGGCGTAGGACTGCCTGCGGGATTGCTGATGGGACTCTGCTGCAAATGAGGTTTAACCGCAAGAGACAGACCTACATAACATCAACTCATTATTATCACGTGGCACAAAGTAATGCACAGTGCTTCTGCCTAAGATTGCATGATTTATAAAGGAACGAGTTTGTCAACTTTTAGGTTACCACTTTCATGTATAAGTGGGCAAACGTAACACACAGCTAGACCACACATTAGTATTTTTATATCCTCCTTGCCACAATATGCCATATTTGCAGTCTCCTTTAGAGACTGTCTCTTAGTATGCATAATAAAGAGCCATGCCAGTCTCTAAACATCACGTTAAATGGCAACTAATCTGGATTACTTTTAAGTGAGAATACTGCAATTTCTTTGCATTCTCCAGAGGATCCCTGTCACGCGCATCCACTGAAACACATTAATTGAACTAACCAGTACTACTAACTACTAATACCAGTATACTCACGCAATGAAAGGACATTCTCCAGGTTTCCACGCGACGCTTCTATTCTCAGTTCCGCGGCAGCAAACTCAGGAGAGTCCAGAGAACAGCCCGACTCCTGCAGACACAGAACAACTGATGATAAAAATAAAGCTGTTCATGGAAAAATTTTCTAAGTAAAAATGTGATTACCTTAAGGACAGCACGGGCGGAATCCAGGCTATCAAAAGAAGACAGGACGTAATTAGAGTATGTGTCGACGTCTGTCTCTAGTCCCAACTCCTGCATGGCTCTTAGTACTTCCGAAGTACCTGCAAGGGCACAATGAGCTTTCAGAACTTGAATGTACAAAGTACTGCATTGCTTTATCACATTGAATAGTACACAGATGAAGTAAAAAATAATGTTAGTTTATAAGAAAGAGTGTCTAAGCCCGAAGTAGAAGAAAAACTGGTATGAAACAAAAGAGGCCCGGGCACAAGATCTTCCAGATCTTTCTTAATGCAGCTAGCCACCACACAATGATCTCATCCAGCTCAATGCATGGGCCTCACAACTCATCTGAACCAAAGGAGAGGAAGAGGAGGAGGAAATCCAAAAACAGTACACCGGCATTTTGGACTCCTTTTTTGTGCATTTTGTTTTTGTAAAGACAAGGTTCAGGGTTATTAGGGAGCATGAAAAATAACTAAAGACAGTGAAAGTATAATTTTAGTTGAAATGAGTTAAAAAAGACAATAATGTCAAACTAACTAAAGCAAAACAGAGTTAATGGTAAAATCAAAATAGTTTTAGTTTTTCTCTTTAGTTCACACTTTTGACTTCTTGAGAGACACCGGCCTACTAAAAGGGCCTTGAATTAAGCAAACCATACTTGAGATGATACACTCTGATAGATAGATAGATAGATAGATAGAATAGATAGATATGAAAGGCACTATATGATAGATAGATAGATAGATAGATAGATAGATAGATAGATAGATAGATAGATATGAAAGGCACTATATAACAGATAGATAGATAGATAGATAGATAGATAGATAGATAGATAGATAGATAGATAGATACTTTATTAATCCCAAGGGGAAATTCACATAATCCAGCAGCAGTATACTGATACAAAAAAAAACAATATTAAATTAAATAGTAATAAAAATGAAAAATGAAAAAAAATAAAAATAAAAAAGCACACAATAACTTTGAGTAATGTTAGCATTTACTCCCCCGGGTGGAATTGAAGAGTCGCATAGTGTGGGGGAGGAACGATCTCCTCAGTCTGTCAGTGGAGCAGGACGGTGACAATAGTCTGTCGCTGAAGCTACTTCTCTGCCTGGAGATGATCCTGTTCAGTGGATGCAGTGGATTCTTCATGATTGACAGGAGTTTGCTTAATGCCCGTCGCTCTGCCACAGATGTTAAACTGTCCAACTTTACTCCTACAATAGAGCCTGCCTTCTTAGCAAGTTTGTCCAGGCGTGAGGCGTCCTTCATCTATTAAAGAAGTTGTTCATTTGGTTTGCTCTCTGCACGTCTGTCTCGATGGCGGCACCTCGCTTCGAGCTGCAGCCAGTGATAATCTTCATCCCATCCCACACTTCCTTCAGGCTGTTGTTCTGCAACTTCTGCTCCAGCTTTCTCCTGTACTGCTCTTTCGCCGACCTGAGCTGGACTCGGAGTCCCTTCTGCACGCACTTCAGCTCATGCCGATCACCTCCTTTAAAAGCCCTTTTCTTCTGGTTCAAAAGGCCTTTGATGTCACTTGTAATCCATGGCTTGTTGTTAGCATAGCAGCGTACTGTTCTTACTGGAACTACAATGTCCATACAGAAGTTGATGTTCTCACTATGTGACCCCAGCAATATATCCCAGTCTGTAGTTCCAAAGCAGTCTCTCAGAGCCTGCTCTGCCTCAGGGGACCACTTCCTGAATGAGCGTGTAGTTGTAGGTAGTTCACTCACTTTTGGTTTGTAGTGAGGCTGAAGCAGAACCAGGTTATGATCTGCTTTCCCAAGCGCAGGCAGCGGGGTGGCGCTGTATGCGTCTTTAACGTTTGCATACAGTAGGTCGATAGTCCTGTTTCCCCGGGTGTTACAATCCACATACTGGGAGAAGGCAGGTAATGTTTTGTCCAGCGTCACATGGTTAAAGTCACCAGCGAATAGCACAAATGCCTCAGGGTGCTGCGTTTGTAACTTGCTGACCTTAAATTGAGAGTTGGTTGATCCTGTATTGTATGTCTCAAGGACATCTCTTAAAGCACGGGTCACCTTTGTGAGAGGACATTTGAAAGGGTGACAACAAGATTTCTGATTGAGTCTAAACAACTTCTCTACCAAAGATATTGTGAAAATGTATGCTGCTGCTGCTGCTGCTGTAGCCAAGACCCTGCTTTTATCTCCACCGGGTAATGGACAGCATCTGCTATTGATTGATTACACCTGACCGATTTGCACACCTCACTCCCCTCTGATTACTGCCGGGTGGAGCACTGGCATTTATTATCCACATTGGAATGGGCTCTTTTTACAGCAGACATTTTAACATGAAATAGTACGGCAAGCACAGGTGTCACTAATGACATTAATGAAGCTTCTGTTCAATTTCAGTGTAACATAATTGGAACCTTCATGTCATTACTTACACCTGTGCTTGCTATACTACTTTATGCCAACATGGCTGCTATGAAAAAGGCCCACACGTGATGCCACCTGTAAGTAATGATAGGTCAGCAACAACTCAAAAAGCAAAGACTGAATTTTCTGGAGATGTTCATGACATTATAAGCTAGCTTTACTAAAAAAACTGACTTATTTTAAAATACTGTTTTTTTCATTATTTAATTTTTAATATTATAATGACTCATAACATGGTATTTTTCATTTTGGGGATAGCATGGTATTTCCGCAGAATATAGAGCTGGAAAAGAGTTTTAAAACAATTTGAGAAACATTTCTGTGCGACTTACCGTATATGCTCACATACAAGTCGGGACTTGAAACCCGAAAAAATCGATCATAAAAATCAGACCGCGTTTAATATGCCCGTTCAAAAATGCGACACTTAAATTTTTTTTTTTTTTTACACATCTTCTTGCCTCCTCCAATCTCGCACCAGTTTCTCAGACGTATCGAATATTTTGTTGCACCAGCGCAGTTACCAATTTCTTTTGCTACTTCAACGACATTTAATTTAAAACCAGCTTCATAATTCCTTCTGATTGAATGCTGCATTGTAGATAAGGGATGCTCTTACGATAAAGGTGTATGAGGGTGTGAGATACGAAAAACACAAATCGGTGCAAACGTCGCTTCAGAATAATTTGGGTATTGTGTGCTCTGTGGTTACTCTCTCAGGTGGGCGTTAGCATATCATAATCCCTTATACCAATAGCGCAAGTTTTCTGCATCCGACTTATAAGACTGAAATTATAAAATATCGGAAATTATACAGTAAAATCAAGTTCCGACTTATCCACAGGAGAACTTATTCATGAATATATACAATATGTTTAGGGACATATAGCAAGTCATAATCCTCCCCAGTAAATTCAGACTTTGTTAGCGTAAATCTCCCTTAATATTGATCCCATACACTTACAATTTCAGTTCCATGTGTTACTCATATGACCAAATCAGCACACCAAGTTACATTAAAATCTGTGACGATGAGGTCCAAAACTGCGATAATTCAACAAGGAATTACCTATAATTGATACCTACTTCTAAGCCTAAAAATCCAGAGTAGTAGGGCTCAGTTGTGGGTAAAAAAAAAAACAAACATAGATGAATTTAATTTCTACAATCTAACGATTTTACAAGATCACTATTTCCTGACTGGGTGTTAAAGACTGACAAAGACAAACCTGTCTGCAATGGGGGTAAAGAAGGGAAAAAAAGAGAGAGAGAAAAAAAAAAAGCAGGAACCTGAACTTCTCAAAATGCCAATTCAGCTAAAAGCATAAATCAGCCAATGAGTGCTGAAGTGCTTGTAGAACTCAAAACTTATTAGTGAATGTTAATCAGAATGAAAGTGACTCACAAGCAATTACTCGTTGGCTTAGGTTTTTTTCCCCCCTACAAACAGCTCCAAATAAACATTTGTGAAAAAGATCATCCATCCATTATCCAACCCACTATATCCTAACTAAAGGGTCAGAATACCAAGTAAATTATATAGGACTGAAAAAGAAAGACCGTCACAGGCAATGATGCCTTAGGACCATCAGTAAAAGTGTTGGCTTAAAACACTACGCATATGAGCTGGCATTCACTTTAAGCTCATCAAAATGATATATGAAAGACAGTACATAGGCACTATATCACAAATGTGTGTGGAGACCTTGTGTCTGAGGCGCACATTCTTTTCAAGTGAAATAATTACCCATTAAACACAGGACAAAGAAAAAAAATCTATTTCACAAGAGACTGGGCCGTGCTCAAAGTTTATAAATTGTATATATTTATTAAAGAATTAAGGGTTCCTACGTCCTCACTCAAAACTGCAAAAGCAATTTTTAAAGTCGAATTCCCAGGTGAACTGTCCATAGAGGTAAAGCCAAGAGGAAATTCCCAGTAAATCACAGACAAAGCAGGAAATCGCAGGCGACCGCCCTCACCCAAACCCTTATCTGTGTGACACAGCAAGTTCAGCATCCAGACATGTTATGCTTTGGACAGAACCCTGTAAAAACACGCCGCGACATTCTCATGTAAACACTCCACGCAAACCTTATGTGGTCAATTCCCCTATATGCTTAGGATAGAAGTCAAAATACCTCTCCATCCTATATGAAATGACTTTGTAACAGTGGGAACTGTTTGTATGTCTTAAATGTCAAAATCTGCCAGCAAGTGTTTGAACAGCTTGTGTTGGTTTAAGGTAAAAGGTCCAGCACTGACCTGTTAGTCTGATGTTTTCACTGAAACAAAGGAACAGCCTAGCTAGAGATTTTAAAGGAATACCCAAATCAAAAATGGCATTTTTTTTTATATTACTTACCCCATGTACTTTTGTAATGGATGCAAAGAAAAAGGACTTTTTGAATTGAAGACAGGACTCCTGCCCAATGAATGTCTGGGAAATGGCAGGTCTTCCAAGTAAAAAAAAAAGTCACTCCTGTGAGTCTTTAGGTTTCCGGTTTATGTCTATTCCGATAATTCCATAAGAAACTATTCAATTATATTTTAGCAGAAAAGGATTTGTTTTTTTATATTTAAAGCAGGTCACTGGATGACATACATGTGAATTATGTTTCACGTGTAATGTTTTTTGTCACTTGAACACTTTTTCACGAACACTTGTCTATTGTATCTTTATATATAACTAGAAAAATACCCGCGCTTCACAGTGGCGAAGTACTGCCTTAAAATTTTTATTAAGAAGAAAATTAAACCTTTTTATACTGAGGGAAAATATACCAATAATTATTTGTTAAGGATCTCTTTGTATACCACATTGTGAGTTCGGCCCTCCGGTTATAATATGACCAAGCTGTGCGCTGAGCTTACTCTTGAGCATGTAACGTACAGTTGGCCATGTGAACAGTAATCTTGTTTCAAATCTCACAGCTTGGATTGCTGCTGTCATAATCGGTTTGAGTTTCATGGTTTGTTTCAATTACGACAGTATTTGCAGGACTTGTGTTGAAGAGACATTCGGCATCTGTCAAGCGTTGTAAGTATACAACCGGTTTCAGCGATAACTTCACATCCAGCTTTTGAGAGTTTAAACATTCATAAACATCAAAGTGTCCACTACTGAAATCGTCACCTGTGAATTTAAGATGTTTAAGAGGCATTGGAGGTTGTCAAAGGGTGTAAAATATTTGGCCATTTCAGTACACTTGAGAGCGACAACCGAACAATTCAGCGGCAGCCATCAACTCACATGCAGATCCATAGGTGAAGGGCTTAAGCATTTCACTCTTCTAGTGCTCTTGTGTAGAATAATTATCTCCTGTACCGTCATCAGTCCACACCTTGAACCTGTCCCAGTCATTCAATACATAAGACACAATGTTCCTCCGGATATCAAGAATGAGCCTGATATGGCCGTGCAATATGTAACACAGAGAATGGAAAAGGTAGGTGCCATCTCCGGGCATGGAAACCACTCGGTAAATGACAGTTCTTTGATCGAAGGTGATCACCTCGATAGACATGTTAATGGGGGTATGGCTGGAATAATAAAGGAAATGGGTACCTGAACAATGTAAAGTAAGTCTAAAATACCTACACAATAACTATAATCGTAATAAATGAACAATAAAACAGCTGAGAATCCGTGGATTAAATTAAAAGGCTGTAGTTATCAGCAGGGAGATGTGAATCCCATGGCGAAGCAAGGAAGGGAATGTAGAAACTGGAGCGACGGACGGCCTTATATAGGCAGGTAGCCAACAACGTGGGAGGCGTTGGGATGGAGGACCCAACGCCACCACACACGGTGACTGAGCTGCAGGCTATGGACGTATATATGTACATAAGTAGGATCCAGTTAGCGTTAGGAACCCGTGTACCAAATTTCTTGAAGATGGGCCCATAAGTAACAAAGACCATTGAAAAGTTCAATATGGCGGCCGACAGTGGCATCATACCACCGAAATAAGTACCAAATTAAAACCTTCTACCTACACGGGAAGTTGGAGAATTAGTGACATTGGAAAGTTTAATATGGCGTCTGACAGTGGCGTCATACCACCAAACTAAGTACGTACATTGGTTTCGGTTAGCACAGGGAAGCCGCCTACCAAATTTCGTGAAGATGGGGCCATGAATAAGAAAGTTCAACATGGCGGATGTTGTTGACCGTTATGCGTAGAATTTCGAAATGAAACCTGCTTAACTTTTATAAGTAAGCTGTAAGGAATGAGCCTGCTAAATTTCAGCCTTCTACCTACACAGGAAATTGAAAAATTAGTGACGTTGGAAAGTTCAATATGGCGGCCGACAGTGGCGTCATACCATCGAAATAAGTAAGTACATCGGTTTCGGTTAGCGCAGGGAAGCCGCCTACCAAATTTCATGAAGATGGGGCTATAAATAAGAAAGTTCAACATGGCAGACGTTGTCGACCGTTATGACCGTTATGTATAGAATTTCAAAATGAAACCTGCTTAACCTTAACCTGTAAGTAAGCTGTAAGGAATGAGCCTGCCAAATTTCAGCCTTCTACCTACACGGGAAGTTGGAGAATTAGTGATGAGTGAGTCAGTGAGTGAGGGCTTTGCCTTTTATTAGTATATACTGTAGATGCGCTACCGTGGCTGTTTGTTTGTCTGTCCAGGATTTTAACACTAGAATTACCAGAGCCTACGAAAAAACTCGTAATTCCGTCCCACCTTAAACTGCTTCTTAAATCCCTTCACACCTCTCCGCCAGCGCCCTTTGTCTTCTAAATGTGCTGATAAAGAGAAGCTGGAGCAGCCGGCTATTCCATCCCCCCACCAATTTAGAACGTGCACGAACTTCTCTCAGCTCATGCCTTGATTGAGTATCTGGGAGTGAAGTGGAGTTTTAGAGTGGAAATAATAGATCGTTGTTTGGAACACACGCATTTCATGTCTGTTCCGTTTCTACAGTAATCTGTGTCAACACATTGTTAAAACAGAAACGTTTTTTTATATTCTAGTAGTAGATGACAAAATGTAGGCATAAACTATATAATGTATGAAGCCTGAAGTCCAAATAGCAAAGAAACATTTTCACAAGAATAACACAATTGCGCTTTTATTCAAAATATAACTGCAGAAACAAAAGCGCCTTAACATGTGACATTGACACCAGTTTATTGTAACTGCCTCCGTGGTTCAATAGACTCAGCCCCGCTTGGGAATCAAAGGTCACGAGTTCGATCCTGCGCCCCTCCGTTTTGAGAAGTAAACTGCTCTTAGTCTTACTGTTTTAGAATAAAAGCATACATTTGATTTCAGTCTGTAACAGCCGGTGCAATTTATGATCCTTGTAAAGGTTAGCTTTTTTTTTTTTTTATTCACTTTTCATTCTCTCAGTCGCGTTCAGAATCAATCCATACAACCCCATCTGACACGGCTGTTTTCACTAAAGACGCGCTATAGCTCTGCAGTGTACCACGATGCATACTAACGCCAAACACCCTCAACCTAAAGTCCCCGTTCTGACACACAAACGCTGGCTAAGCTGCTTCTTCGTATCTCACCGTCACTTGCTTTTCTTTTTATTCAGTTTTATTGAGTGTTCCTGCCAGTCCCGCATGTTGCTGTATGCTGTTTCTTTTGTACTCCAGGACATGCAGAGGAAAGAATGGTAAAGACCAGTAACCGGCGCTATATGCAATCATCAGACACTCCCCATCTGCCCGTGTCGTTCAAACACAGGAACATATATTGGTGTAAAAGTATAACAAAAGTGCACTTTTTCCATCGCCTTTTCCTGTAAGAAGCAATGTACACACTTCTCTCTATGCTGTGGTTTCTATTACACACCTGAAAGAAAGAGACAATATATGTGAAAATATAATCGCACTAATGCAATATTATTTGAAAGCGAACAGCGTCAGATCGGGTGTGAATTTATGCAGGAACTGGAAATTCTCTGATGCGGGACCTTCCCCCAGGGAAGAAAGTACAGTGTCAGGTGCTCATTCAGTGTAATAGAAACCATAGCACAGAGAGGTGTGTACACGGCAACAAGTACACGGTCGTAAATGTAGGAAGGACGGTCCTTGGGTGTGTGGAACTGTTAATATTTGAATGTGATGATTTTATATAGCACGGAATGAAAATCTGCACCATGCAAGCTGTCGTATCAATCGCCTACTGTAACTTGCTTTCTTTTTTCTTCGGTTATACAGGTAGTTTTGAATAAAAGTGCACTTGTTTTGTTTGCGAAATGAAGTGTCTGCGTGCACTTTTCGTGGCATTACACGTGTATTTTTGAGCATGCCCGTTTGAGCAGTATAAAAGTATTGAAAAGTATAACAAAACAACGGGCAGATGGGGAGTGTCTGATGATTGCATATAGCGCCGAACTTACTGCTCTTTACTATTCTCTCCTCTGCGTGCCCTGGAGTACAAAAGAAACAGAATACAGACGCGCTATAGCTCTGCGTTGTACCACGATGCATACTAACGCCCCCCACCGGTTCTGACACACAGACGCTGGCGAAGCTGCTTCTTCTTCTTATCTCACCGTCACTTGATTTTCTTTTTATTCAGTTTTATTGAGTGTTCCTGCCAGTCCCCGCATGTTGCTGTATGCTGGATATTTTCACATGTATTGTCTCTTTCTTTCAGGTGTGTAATAGAAACCACAGCATAGAGAGAAGTGTGTACATTGCTTCTTACAGGAAAAGGCGATGGAAAAAGTGCACTTTTGTTATACTTTTACACCAATATATGTTCCTGTGTTTGAACGACACGGGCAGATGGGGAGTGTCTGATGATTGCATATAGCGCCGAAGTTACTGGTCTTTACCATTCTTTCCTCTGCATGTCCTGGAGTACAAAAGAAACAGCATACAGCAACATGCGGGGACTGGCAGGAACACTCAATAAAACTGAATAAAAAGAAAAGCAAGTGACGGTGAGATACGAAGAAAGCAGCTTCGCCAGCGCTTGTGTGTCAGAACCGGGACTTTAGGTTGAGGGTGTTTGGCGTTAGTATGCATCGTGGTACACTGCAGAGCTATAGCGCGTCTTTAGTGAAAACAGCCGTGTCAGATGGGGTTGTATGGATTGATTCTGAACGCGACTGAGAGAATGAAAAGTGAATAAAAAAAAAAAAGCTAGCCTTTACAAGGATCATAAATTGCACCGGCTGTTACAGACTGAAATCAAATGTATGCTTTTATTTTAAAACAGTAAGACTAAGAGCAGTTTACTTCTCAAAACGGAGGGGCAGGATCGAACTCGTGACCTTTGATTCCCAAGCGGGGCTGAGTCTATTGAACCACGGAGGCAGTTACAATAAACTGGTGTCAATGTCACATGTTTAGGCGGCTTTTTGTTTCTGCAGTTATATTTTGAATAAAAGCGCAATTGTGTTATTCTTGTGAAAATGTTTCTTTGCTATTTGGACTTCAGGCTTCATACATTATATAGTTTATGCCTACATTTTGTCATCTACTACTAGAATATAAAAAAACGTTTCTGTTTTAACAATGTGTTGACACAGATTACTGTAGAAACGGAACAGACATGAAATGCGTGTGTTCCAAACAACGATCTATTATTTCCACTCTAAAACTCCACTTCACTCCCAGATACTCAATCAAGGCATGAGCTGAGAGAAGTTCGTGCACGTTCTAAATTGGTGGGGGGATGGAATAGCCGGCTGCTCCGAGCTTCTCTTTATCAGCACATTTAGAAGACAAAGGGCGCTGGCGGAGAGGTGTGAAGGGATTTAAGAAGCAGTTTAAGGTGGGACGGAATTACGAGTTTTTTCGTAGGCTCTGGTAATTCTAGTGTTAAATCACTTGTAGCTCGCAAACCATTTGACTTATTGACCTGAAATTTGGTACACATGTACTATGTGATGTCTACTATCCACTTTCGGGGTGATGATTGACCTCCAAGGTTATTCCTCTTTTTATTTTATTGTAGAATCAACTCTCTGCATCTGCCAAAAGGGCGGCTTTGTGGCAAATGTGTACGGGCGTCGTTCTCATCCCTACCACCGGTGCCGTCACTTCTCCTACCTCTTCATATCTTAAATCATTCTTGAGGCAGATTGAACACTTAAAGAAAGTGCCAGCTTCAGTGAAAAATGAAAGAAAACGTACTAAGTAATTGCAACACAAAACACTGACTTAGTTTTAATGCGAAAAGATGCCAATGGAAGAAGAGAAGAAGAGGGCCGCTAGGGTGGAGAAAAAGAGCTGCTCAGGAAGCAGAAAGTGCATCAACCTCTGAGCAAATGAATGCTAAACGTACAGAGAAAGAGAATGAAAACTAGGAATGCTTAAGTCAAGTGGATTCACTGCACGTTAAGGTTATACACATGTCTCTATGTTTGTATTCGGAAATTGAGCCTGGAGAAACGCAATTTCCTTCAGCTGTGCACCGCTTGCTGTATGGACTGAATGAAAATAAAGTAAATCCAATAAAATAAAAGTTTTTATTTTACAGAGAAGATTCAGCAGCAAAAAATTCAGCAAGCTATAGGTAACCAAAAAAAAAAATCACACAACTGAATACAGTAATCCCTCCTCGATCACGGGGGTTGCATTCCAGAACCCCACGCAATAGATGAAAATCTGCGAAGTAGAAACCATATGTTTGTGTAGTTATTTTTATATATTTTAAGCTCTTATAAACTCTCCCACACTGTTAACATTATTAGAGCCCTCTAGACATGAAATAACACCTTTTATTTAAAAGTTTTAACTGTGCTCCATGACAAGACCGAAATGGCAGTTCTTTCTCACAATTAAAAGAATGCAAACATATCTTCCTCTTCAAAGAATGCGTGTCAGGAGCAGAGAATGTCAGAGAGAGAGCGAGAGAAAAGCAAACAATCAAAAAACCAATACATGCTTTTGAGCTTTTAAGTATGCCGAAGCACCGCGATAAAACGGCATTTTGTAGAGGAGTGTCCGTATCCTCTAAGCAAACAGCCCCTCTGCTCACACCTCCTCCGTCAGGCAGAGAGAGCGAGAGAGACAGAGAAAAGCAGACAATCAAGCACCGTGCGGGAAGCATATCGTATATCATTGAGGAGTCTTATTTAATATGTAATACGTGCTGATTGCGTAGCTTCTAAGCCATCCGCCAATAGCGTCCCTTGTATGAAATCAACTGGGCGAACAAACTGAGGAAGCATGTACCATAAATTAAAAGACACAGTGTCCGCAGAAATCTGCGAACCAGCGAAAAATCCGTGATATACATTTAGATATGCTGTGGCGATCGTAAGGAACATGAAAACATCGACTTACAATATCATGAAGAATATCTACAACCGTTAACACTGTCCGGTCTTCCATCACACAAATTACCGTAGAAAGAAGAATGTATCCAAGAAAGGTAATGTAGCACATGTTCCGCGGATAACATTAGACACGAAAGGAGATCTTGATACGCCATTCGTATTAAAACGTTAACAGTTTCCCATTAGAATAGCATTTGCAGAGACAAACATTTGAAAAAGTTGTTTTATTTAATAGAGTGAAAGAAACGAAATTCAATCACAGGCAGTTATACGTTGCGTTGTCACGATGAAAGTCCAAACACAGAGTCAAAATTCAATGCAATATTGACAAAAATTTAATTAAAAAAATTGTTTTACAGTAAAAGCTTAAAAAGTATTTGTGTGTTAATTTCAAAGCCAAACAGAACTAATAAATATTACTCAACAAATAACTAATGCAACATGAAGCATAATTTTCTTTCAAATTATTACGTTTTACTATTTTTTAATATAGTTAATTACTTACTGTAATATGTAACAGTTAATTCTATTATGCATATGTAACAATTCCCATGAAAATAATCTGTTGTGGCGAGCGGCTGGGGGGGTGGTACCCAGCTGGGATGCCCAGAAGGACCAAAGGAGGGATTATGCCTCCTCCAGACCACGAGGGGTCGACCACCCTGGTGGCTATGGGGACCACGGGAAAGGAGCATGGAAGCTCAACCCTACAGGAGCCCGTGGTCACTGCTATGGGGCGACCAGATGCCTGGAGAGCCCTGGTCCCTCAGCACTTCTGCCAATCCCGGAAGTGCTCGGGGGACAAAGACCAGGGAGGCACCTGGAGCACGTCCGGGTGAATATAAAAGGGGCCGCCTCCATTTGATGGCTGGAGTCGGGTGGAAGAGGACGGAGCTCGGAGGAGAGGAGTGGAGGCGGTCAGGAAGAGAGAGAAAGGCATTGTGAGAGGCCTGGACTGTGGGTGATTAGTACGGGAGTACTGGGTTGTGTGTGTGCACTGTATATAATAATGTATAATTAATAAACGTGTGTCGGTGCTTGAACCATCGGTGTCCGCCTATCTGTGTCCAGACCAGTCTCTACACGGTTTAATTGTAAATTGGAATCACCTACGCGATCGGCAGAACCGCAAAGAGGCTAGTATGTAGCATAGGCCCGTGGGTTGGTGAGTGAAGCGAGCAGGGGGCATAGCCCCCTAGTGCCTAATATGAATATGCTGCATCTTGTCATAATGGACATCCAATCATAAATTATACTTAGGGTTAGGTAGTCTGCATATAACGTCAGTAAAGACATTATAGAAATAGTAATCAATGCATGATTTATTTAAATAGATGCTAGTCTTCTCTCAAAAACATGTCTTATGCTGGACAAGAGGAAAAATAAGAATCAGTGAGGCAAAAATAAATAAATAACTCACTTAGCACACAGAAAACAGCAATGATACATTTCCCTTGCTTAGTGACACATCAAACTGCTAAGAATGGAGTATATATATATATTTATAGCCCTTCTTCCCACGTGTAATGAAAAGAACTAAAGAGGAGACAGAAAGTCTGTTTAAAATAGTTCTGTTTAATGCTGCCCAGTCAGGTTTTATGGAAGGCCTTCAAAAGACAGAGAACAGGAAGCAAAGTAAATGACATAATCAAAAATCAAACTTCTTACTTGACAACTGCAAAACCAGACTGGAGTTAACAACAGAGCTGGCCATAGGCAAAGACAGAAGCCCTACATCCTCACCGGAATAATCAACGCTCAGTACAGTAGAGAGAGAGAGAGGGGAACACACACAAACACAAGGCACACCATATACTAGGCCACATCAAACCCAAATTAGATTAAGGAAGTCTGAGAATGGTATTGTCTCACAAATTCAGAAGTCCAGTCTTACTGATGCCATTCCAATATAACGCTTAGCCTCAAATCGCATCAGGTCTATCCAAAACTGTACCACTCCCCAGAGTGCCCCAGAATAATTAATCCTTTGAACAAAGAAACTCTGTCCTACTTGGCCTCTGATTCAAGAATAATGAAACAGCCTGCAGAATACTGCAGTCTTACACTGCACCCTCATTAGCTGCGAGCTCCAAGCTTTACGCCACCCCACTGCGGCACTATCAAGTATTGATCCCACAAAGGAGGAATGGAGTTTCCTTCACCCCACCGCCCCCAAACAAAAGCCATCCTCAACTGTTCTTTCATATAAATAAAGCAACTGTCTCGCTCACTTCTCTTTCCCAGAGTAATGTTTCACTCACTCAACAGCATACAAACAGCAGCCTTGCTCCCAAACACACCACCACCCATTCCTTAAGAAACAGAAACCAAATTCTATTGTGAACAAGCACTGACACATATAAACACTATTCATGCTTGTCCGCAAAACCACAGGCAGTACACTCGGAGCCTCTTAACTTCTCGTAAATCAACAGACACAAGCAAGCAACGCGCATGAATATAAACTCCGCTGCGCTGGAGACATCACGCAAAAGCAGCAGAGTCACTCTAAAGTCGTGCTGCCAGCGGGTGTGAGGGCCGACTCTCTGCACCCGGCTTGGTGAGGCATGGATCACCCTCTGCCTGCATGGTGTCAGAAGCAATAAAGCAGTGGCGCCATTCAGAAGTGACACTCTGCCAGGCTGCGGGCATCTCCGGCACAAGAGCATATGCTTTTCTGCTTGCCTCTCGGCTCGGTACCTCATCAAAATGCAAAGTTTCCTGCAGACCTCGCCTGTGCCCTGCAGGGCCACCTGTGGAAAAGTGACATAGCTCTCAATATTTCATGCGGTGCATCCCACTGCGAGTAATCTGAAGTGAATTCCCTCTGAGCAGCCACATCTACATGAAATCAAGTCACTCTCAATCTGTCAGCACACCTCAGCAAGGCTGCAGGAGGCTGAGCGCCACCATCGTCTGCATTTTTCATAAGATGTTACATCTGAAAAGATTTGTAACAGCAAAGTAAGTTTTTGCTTCTGCTAAGCATTCACAGTAGAGTGGGGAGGGTGGGGAGCAAGAAACTAAAGCAAAATACTGAGTTCAGATAAAAGGTTTCTCTCATTAAACACGTGTTCTCCTCTGATTTCCATCACTTGAAAGTGCCACTGGTCAACGGAGAGCTTTATCAGACATGGGGACAATGAAATCAGCATCTACAAATTTCTTTTCTACCAGATACAGTTGCAACCTTTCCAGAACTATTCAGAAAGAACCACCACTTGCACCAACCTTGTACATTCTGATGTTTCTGGTGATGGATTAGTAGAGGCCAGAAGTAATGCTGCCTCACTGGAAGCCCATCCATTTTCATCTCCTTCATCAGCTCCACAGCCATGCCTGCAAATCACATAAGCAATTAGACTTACCCTACTCTAAACGGTCAACAAGAGGGAGAAGTGTACTAAGGCAGATGAAGAACACAAACTAAATAAGAGGAGCACCATTAGGTTAAAAAAAAATGTTAAATCTTAATAAACAAGCTATTCAAGTCTCACCAGTTTTTTTAGCATCCAAAGCACAGTAGAGTGTGAACTGTAGGGCAGAGGTATGGAGACCACTTTCCTGGAGTTTTCGGCAGTACATTTTAAGTCTGTCAATTGACTGGCAAAGATAAAACGAGATGGTGATGTGGGAATAATATAACTCTTTAGTATGTATCTAGGGCCACAAACATTTCAAATGACCCCCAATACAATAACTTCTCGGGATTCTAAGTGGTACTTTCCTATATATCTCATCTTTGCTGCCATTAACCTGTTAATATTCTTTACCTTGTCCATATTCACACAGTGACGCAGAAAAAAGTTGCCAAGGACCGTAGCATCTCCATTCTGACCTTCAGAATGATTCAATGGAAACATCTTCAGCACTTCAAATGCCGTGTCCTCTAGTCCTCTAGTGACAAGGGTGAGACATAGGTTCATTGCATCTGAAATAATATTAAAAAAAAATTAAATCAAATCTCATATCTCAGGGAATTGTAGAATAATTTAATGAGACTTAAGGTCTGTCTCAAAGAGAACTCAGAAAACAATACTCAGACAATGCCATTTATGTCTTTGCTCAATTGGATTTTAATTTTACACCCATTTGCCAAGTTGTTTAATGTTGTGGTTGGGACAAAAAGGTCTCCAAAATTAAAGGAAATATTAATATTGTGCATTAAAACAAAAAATACCGGTATGGAGATAATGTCAGTCATTATCCAACCTGCTATATCCTAACACAGGGTCACGGGGACCTGCTGGAGCCAATCCCAGCCAACACAGGGCACAAGGCAGGAACAAATCCCGGGCAGGGCGCCAGCCCATTGCAGGGCACACACACACATACACCAATATGGAGATCATGTGAATTACAAAATGGTTTGGCTTACATTGAATTCATACGAAAACACAAAAGAAAAATAATTGAACTTGCTGGCACTTTCTCAATTTAGAAGAACAAATTCCAGCCTTTTGGCTTCACGTTTTATTTTTCTACCTGATCTGTACAGTGCAAGATATAATATCGCTAGTTTTATAATGACTTGGGGGCGGCACAGTGGCGCAGTGGTAGCGCTGCTGCCTCGCAGTTAGAAGACCTGGTGTTCGCTTCCCGGGTCCTCCCTGCGTGGAGTTTGCATGTTCTCCCCATGTCTGCGTGAGGTTCCTCCAACAGTCCAAAGACATGCAGAGTCTGCTTGGTGTGTGGGTCCTGCGGTGGGCTGGCGCCCTGCCCGGGATTTGTTCCTGCCTTGCGCCCTGTGTTGGCTGGGATTGGCTCCAGCAGAACCCCGTGACCCTGTGTATGGATATAGCGGGTTGGACAATGACTGACTGACTGACTGTTAGTATCAATTCCTCCCCTACAGGAATATCTCACAGTATATTGACAGTGTCTCATTACTGCATAACTTTTAACATCTGGAAGGTACTTGGCATTGGCATCTTTAGCGATGTTTATGTTGACAATGTGTTTTCATCCTTGGAACAACTGTCCTTCAGATATAGAATTTTATAAACTTTTCTTTTAAAGTTAGACTCACTGAAGCATCCTAAAGGCTGATAGAGTTTCATGACATTTATTTGGTTAAGAACAACATGAACAAATATTTGCCAAATTCTGAAGATGTTTTGAGCAGCTGCTTGCAAGGCGATTTTGACTTTTTTCTAATGACTGACTTGACAATGACTTTTTAAAACCCACGTGGAAATATCCACAGCAAACTCACATTACCCTCTTTGTATTGTTTCAAAATGACCACTTCCATTTAAGAACCGAAAGACACCTTCAGTGTTGAGAGTAAGGGCTCATTTATACTTCACGCGACGCGACGCATGCTGCAGCGGACGCTCCTGCTACATAGCGTTGAAGTGTTTATACTTGCTTGGCGTGCTACGTAAATCTGGAGGAGTCCACCAGGTGGCAGTGTGAGATATTATCACGGTGAGAACATGTTTGGCTTCTCTGTGTTGTGAATTGCCTAAAACACCTATTAAATTCCAATAACACCTTACCGCAATATCTCTGAAAAGGATGTTTATTGATTAAATCCATCAATCCAGGGATGTGTCCATTCCAACAAGCACTGGGCACGACTGAGAAACAATCCCTGGGCGAGGTCTCCGCTCGCCAAGGTGAATACAAGCACACATACACTAAGCGTCATTTTAAGCGGCACCAAATCCCCAAATCTGCTTATCTTTGGAAGGAAACCGGAGCACAGTGTGGAATACCAGCAGGAAATACCAGCAACATAACTCCCTGCGAGACAGCAGTGCTACCGCTCCGCCACCGTGTCACCACCATGTGTGTAATTATTAACAGTATTCATTATTTAAATGAAATTATATGTAAAATGTAACATACACACTTTAATGCATTTCATCATGAAAGTGATATCAAGTATGAATCTAAAGATTCTAAATGTGCAGAGAGTTGGAATATCATACATTTAATTTGTTCTGTGTGGTGATCTTTTGCTGCTTGCCGCTGCTGTCAGGTCCAAGAAGCTCGTAGCGATTAAAAACTGGGATGGCGTTCTGACGGTCTGCTTTAATGATAAAGTAAACTCGAGGTTAAAGTGGACAATTCGTGATTAAAGCGAAATTTCCACTTTAATCACAAAATACGTTTTCACCGTGTCCTTTATTTTTCTCAGTGGTTCAAATATAGCGCTATACATTATGTTGCTGTTGTTAAGTTGCAAAATAAAAAATTAAAAAAGCGACACAAAAGATGGTATGTGAGACTTTTAAAATGTATCGTGTCATTACATTCGGGAACTATCTACATGTGACAGAAAGCCTCTATGCCGATCCTACGGGATGGATGCTTCGATATGGTGAAGCAAAATGCCGACATACAAATGCATTCGTGGTGCTTTTATATTCAAGCGTCGATATTCCGATCGTAATGACACGATACATTTTAAAAGTCTCAGTGTCTCTATATTTTTTGCAACTTCACATCGGCAACATAATGTATAGCTGTATTTGAGCCACTGAGAAAAATAAAGGACACGGTGAAAACGTATTTTGTGATTAAAGTGGAAATTTCGCTTTAATCACTTAATTGTCCACTTTAACCTCGTAGTTTACTTTATCATTAAAGCAGACCGTCAGAACGCTATCCCAGTTTTTAATCGCACGAGCTTCTTGGACCTGACAGCAGCGGCAAACAGCAAAAAGATCACCACACAGAACAAATTAAATGTATGATATTCCAACTCTCTGCACATTTAGAATCTTTAGATTCATACTTGATATCACTTTCATGATGAAATGCATTAAAGTGTGTATGTTACATTTTACATATAATTTCATTTAAATAATGAATACTGTTAATAATTACACACATGGGGTGACACGGTGGCGGAGCAATAGCACTGCTGTCTCGCAGGGAGTTACGCTGCTGGTATTTCCTGCTTGTATTCCACACTGTGTCCGTTCCTTCCAAAGATAAGCAGATTTGGGGATTTGGTGCCGCTAAAATGACACTAGTGTATGTGTGCTTGTATTCACCTTGCGATGAGCAGAGACCTCGTCCAGGGATTGTTTCTCAGTCGGCTTGTTGGAATGGACACATCCCTGGATTGATGGATTTAATCAATAAACATCCTTTTCACAGATATTGCGGTAAGGTGTTATCGGAATTTAATAGGTGTTTTAGGCAATTCACAACACAGAGAAGCCAAACATGTTCTCACCGTGATAATATCTCACACTGCCACCTAGTGGACTCCTCCAGATTTACGTAAAGTACGCTACAGAAGTATAAACACTTCAACGCTATGTAGCAGGAGCGTCCGCTGCAGCATGCGTCGCGTCGCGTGAAGTATAAATGAGCCCTAACACGTTAAAAGTAACATGTTGCTACATAAGAAGATTATTTGTTAAAGTATTGAGTGACGTAATGGGTAATACAGTCATGCACCGACCGACCCTAGGACTCCATTTGGGACTGGCCGTTTGGCTGCATGTCAAATTGACCGTGTCACTTTTTAAATAGGTTTAGCTCAGTTTTGGCTCTTTAGTGTTCATTTTATAAACAGAAGAACAATTCAACGACAAAGGCTCAACTGTGGAAATGAGCATCTCCTCCAGTGGGCATTAAACATTAAATTTATGTAGAAGACTGTCTACAGTCTTTTCAAATACAGTTGGAATAATTTTAGCTATACAATGTTCATTTGGCAAGCAGCTTACAGGGGCACGCATTTCTACAGGAAAGGCTCAACTGTGGAAATGAGTGTCCCCTCTGGTGGAAGGAATTTGAGGGGCACAGTAGATATGAACATGCCCGATAGGCTTATTAAAGACACTGTGCACCATTTTAACTGCCCAGTGTTCATTTTGCAAGGGGGTAGAGCAGATAAAGACTACCGTTGAATGCTTTCTCCAAGCTTTTTTTGATTAGTTTTAATTTGCCATGATCAACTGTGAACAAGAAAATGAGTTTGATAGGATAATGACACCTGCTGTGAAAATGAGATGCTCCCCCAATTTAAAGGGGTGGTCATGACAGGCATATTTCATTCACATGGTTTTATCACTCATGTGATGGGAGGGGAAATTTGAGTTCCACAACAACGCCTTTCCCGTGGAAATATTTTTTTCCCTCTTTTTCCACCTAAGAAAAAAACTATCCGAGTAAATGTTTAGAGCATGGGGCCTTTTATGGCATGAAAGTGGATTGGTACATTTATTTTAACAATTTGTCTTTTAAAGTGTCTTTGTACAGAGTTTTTGGGAGTCAAGTAATGAACGTTTAATTCTAATTATTACTATTATTATTTCACTAAATCTGTTTTTCCATGTTTCTTTGTTGAAGAACTTGTTGGTTAGCCGAACATCAGAAACAGCAGATATGTGGCATTTTTCAAAACCATTTTAACCAGTCGGAGCACCCTGGTAAAACACACACACACCCACAACCTTAGAACGCAGACTTCATGACATCGCTGTACGTGAAGAAACAACAGGCAGGCGGCTGTGCGTGTATGACTACTGACAGATATGCCAGCATTTTGCACGAAGCATGCGTTAAATCAAAAGAGAAACGTCTCACAAAAATGTGACAACCGTATCTTAGTGCACTGGCATGAAGTCAGAAGGGGCACAGATATCTTCATAACAGGGGACCTACATGCTGGGTAGATGAATATCCAACAGGTCATCAAAATACAAGACATGAAAAATATTAGAAATACAACTCTTCGTTCATCATTATGGCACATTAAGTCTCTCCTTGAAATTAACTATTTGGGATGCATGGCCGCCGTATCAGCCGCACCACACAGTTAGGAAAATTTATGTTGCATCTCGCCCAGTGCGGACACGTCAAGTATAAACCAGCCTTTAGTAGAATGCAGTTCACAAACGTCCAAGAGGGAAATCTCTCTTTGTATCGACACTTATGTTAATAGCAATTCCACTAAGCAACAAAAAGATGGCATTTTGCGACTGATACCATATAATTATTGGTGAACGAAGTAGAAATAATAATCTCCATGGCCTATTTTTGGTTGCATTTGTGACCATTTTAGTCGCAGACTGGAATGTTGTAGTAAGGAAGAGGTTAAGCATGTGTGTACCATACAATCATGTAAAAAGAACTGAACAAAAGTTATAGGTATACATTAATTCTGACTTGTGCCGAGGGGTAAATTTAATTGGCCTAGTTTAGGGTCACAGGGAGCCAGTGATTACTGCAGCAGAACTGAGTGTAAGGGAAGAAGCAAACGTGTTGGGACATATGTTGGTCACTTGCAGAGTCCGATCACACGGCCAAGCAGAAAAGAGTATGTTGTGTGCAGTCCGGTAACAGAAAGCTACTAATAAAATTGCTTTCATCCAGCAATTTGCTATTGATCTGTTAAAACAGTGTGATTGGATACCACGGTAGTCAGAGTTTATACCACAAATCTTTGGAGGTTCACTTTGGGGATAGAAAAAGAGATGGATGTTATTTACTTCACAGCAGAGGTTGAAGTGAAAACAACTAAGTACCAGAACTATTTTTGTTGGCTTCTTGGTTCTCCATAATAATGCTCTGCATATTTTAACCCATTTTCCTAACTGGCGGGTGGCTTTAATCTGTAAGGTAATTTGGGCTGAAGGATGAGGGGTGCATCTAGGAGATTAGATCAGGATGATATTCGAGCATTGCATTGGACAGCGTTTCCTTCCTTGAGGTCAAAGTTGAATGTACCAGTATGTATCCATGAAAAACGTAAAACTGCCGGTATAGTCCATTTCAAGCCCTGCAGCACAGCACAGCAAGGACTAAGCTTATTCAGAAAACACGACAAATTTATCATCTTTGACTGTGTTTCTGGGCATTTTCATGAAGGCTCATATATGAGTTTAGGGTCTAACAACAAATGCTGATCAGTGAAATGTTGCAGATTATCATACAAAACAAAAAATAACAACACAAAAGTAACGTACGGTTAGTAACTCATTACATTTTATGACAACTGTCTAATATAGCCAGTTACTTTTTTATTGAGTAATGTAACTATTATTTTTAAAAGTAACACTCCCCACCACTGCACACCCTCTCAGTTGGTTTTGTATTGCATTTCTGCTCCAACTCAGAATGTTCTAGACAGACACCTCGATTTAAACTGGACAGAGCACGCTGATTTACACACGCAAGTTAAGATTTCCCCTGTACTCTGTGCATGTGACAATATTGAACTTATGAACCTACACAGTAAGACCATTTAAGAACTCACCAGGGATATAACCACGGTCATGCCTCATACGTTCCAGAATGTCTGGTACAAGCTTTTCATGACCAGATTTAGAAAGACTGAAAATAACCTGCAGCAAGTCTCTATCTATGAGACTAACGTTGGTCTTCTCAATTGTCTCAAGTGTCTAAAAACAAAACAGTAAAAACACAAGAGTAAAAAAACCTTGCAGACAATGTCTTCGTGAAACAGACAACCAAGACGTTGGTAGATATTCACCTAATAAGCCAGTTTTAATCCTCACCTGCTTGATATGCTCAATATCCCCTTTTTCAGCATAGGCTTTGAGCAATGCCAAGTAAGTATCAGGCCCTGGTTCAATTCCTGCAGTTTTCATGACAGACAGGATGTTTTCTGCATTCTCCATGTCACTGACAAATAAGCAAAGCATTCAAATCACAAAAAAGCAAACAAAGAACTACACAATCTTCAGTAAAGGGTTCATGAAATGACCAACTTAAAAGTCAATAGAAATTAATTAAACACACTTTAATAGAAGAAATTTTACACAGAAACTTGATTAAGGGTTGATATTCCAAAAAAAAAGAGAGACTTGATTTTAATATATGTATACACAGTAGCTTTGTGAAATGCCAACTCCACAAGCAGCAAGTTGGGGTCAGAACTTTTAGTAAGAGCAAAATAAAATTGCCCAGAGGGGACTGGGCAGTCTAATGGTCTGGAATCCCTACAGATTTTATTTTTTTCTCCAGCCGTCTGGAGTTTTTTTTGTTGTTGTTTTTTCTGTGCACCCTGGCCATTGGACCTTACTCTTATTCTATGTTAATGTTGACTTATTTTATTTTCTTACTGTGTCTTTTATTTTTCTATTCTTCATTATGTAAAGCACTTTGAGCTACGTTTTGTATGAAAATGTGCTATAGAAATAAATGTTGTTGTTGTTGTTGTACACAATGAGCCGGTCCTGAAGGTGAACAGGTTGAGGCAAATCAGCATAGTAGAGCAAACTGTATAAAACTAAAAAGCTAAATGACGACTCAACAGAATGAAGATTGATTTGTTTCTATGAATTGATGGTGAGGCTGTCTTTCAGAATGTGATAAGAGGAGAACAGAACGGTGCTTTTCAGCGAGTACAAGTAATCAGTCTCTTTGTTTTGTTAGTGTTGTAGGGGTCCTCAATCACGGTCCTGGAGAGCCGCAGTGGCTGTAGGTTTTTGCTCCAACCCAGTTGCTTAATAAAAAGCACTTATTGCTAAAGTAACACTTCTGCTTCACTTTAGTGATTTTGAGCCCTTATTGCTTCATTTTGTCTTAAACAGCTATTTTAATTGCTCCTTATTAACAATAACATGCAAATGACAAGAGAGAGCAGCATTTCTCCATTTAGCTTATTTACATTTACACCTGTGTGTATTTATCTGCACTATTGGGTTTAATTAAATACTTGGAAGAAAAATGAAGAGAAAAAAGTGAAGGACTGAGAATTACTCGTCCATTTTAGCCTTCAAATCATTTGCATGATAGAAAAGGAAAGAAAATCTAGGATATGCGAATGACCTAACATAGCAGAGTTAATTTAATTTCATAGCTTGTTAGTGCTTTATTGGCAAGAATTGCTTTCTAATTAAGCAACCAGGTCAGAAGAAAAACCTGCAGCCACTGCGGCTCTCCAGGACTGGGATTGAGGACCCCTGTTGTAGACATTTCTTCAAATCCACTGTATACTGAGGCAGAACTCATTTTAGGCTTTGATGCTAATGGAGAGTCCAGATTTTCAGCAGTTTTTATCATTTATAAAACCACTTAAAATCACCATTGTAACATTACTGAATACCGCTTTAATACGGCAGTTAGTTATTTATGCTGTGATGTCTTTCACACCACCAAAGATTGCATAGCATTTTCAACAGTAAGCAGCTCAAGTGAACTAATAATAATTATTAGCTTCTGGTTTAAAAAAAACAAAAATGCAAATATTGTATGCAGAAAAGTCATTAGTTACATTGAACTTCTGATATATCTTATGCACAATAACTGAGGCCCACCGGGCAATGCCAGGTAATACAGCTAGTACAGCACAGACTGGTAGGAAACTGGCAGTCAAGCTAGTACAATGTTTAAAAAAAAAAAAACTGCACAAATGTAGTAAATGTATATTTTATTACACAAAAAAAAAAAAACCTGTAGTGTAATTAATGGTTAAAGGTGATTCAAAACTATAAGAGTATTTTAATATACATTTAAGCGGTGTTTATCTGCCAATATCAATTATATTGATTTGTGAGAATATATATATTTTGTTACAATAAAATGTTCACCATTTCTCCACATTAGCCTTCATCTCAAATGAGGAGGAGGAGGAGGAGGAGGTTTGGAGCACGTGCTGAAAAGTACATTTCAGAAAAATGAAACATCAGCTTGTAATTATGAGAAGAATTCATTTTCTGTTGTGCTACCTGTTCTATGGATAAATGTTTTCTGCACATATTTTATTAGTTAAAAAGTATGTATTATTTCTATAGTCATTGAACAATAGGCCTACAGAATTTAATTTTGTCAATAAAAGAAAAAGGAACAGGTAACAACTGTGGTTTATATTGTAATTATAAAACTAAAAAAGTCGAACACTTTAACATAAGTCTTCTACATATCTGGTTATGCGGGAGTACAGTTTAGTATAAAAAAGTTTTTTGAAAGGATAAATAAGGAAAAAAACTGGAATCAGAACTGACCAAATCAAATTTGGATTGTGTAAGGGTATCTAAATAAAGGAGCAAATGTTTTGTTATTAGTTTCTCGGGTGCACAAGAGCCCATTCTTTTTGGTTTGTGGTTACTGGAGCAAAGATCTCTCCATCAAGGCTGCCAGCCCTTGAGTTATGGCTATTTGTTTGAGCTGGAGATGTTACTTGACCTGTGATTGATTATGCCATCACATAAGGTGCAGAGGCTACACTCCAAAGAGAGGCCCAGTCTTGAAGAAGCTGCTATTAAGAGCCGACAGCAGCTTTTTAAGCCAAGGACATGTGTTCTAGCCGTACAAAAATGGATATTGTTAGTCTGCCTTACATCAGTTTCCTGTTTTCAGTGTTCTTAGGCAGATTTATTTACATCTAGCCAAGCTAAGGCACTACTGACTCCTTCCTGACAATTTTATTATTGTTATCTAAAAAATTTTAGTCTGTGCTGGTTGTTAAATATTAGCAAGGAGTCTTTCTTAGTAAGAGTAGGAAAAAAGAGCAATGACACGTTGTCCAATTTTATGTTAGATAGATAGATAGATATGAAAGGCACTATATGATAGATAGATAGATAGATAGATAGATAGATAGATAGATAGATAGATAATTAATCCGAAGGGGAAATTCACAAATTATTTGTATTTTTATTAATTATTAACAATTTTTTAAATTATTAGTATTAGCAGTACTCCCAGTAAACATTTATAATCTTACCTGGCTCTGGAATGCCCTGTTACCAAGGCACTGAAGACTGCTTCCGTTATAGGGAGATTATTACTTTTCATGAAGCCCAAGATTTTACTACAAGAAAATTGAAAATGATATCAATTTGATAGGCCAAAAAAACAAGCACTATGGCACAGACAGCAGGACAGCATTCATTCTAAGACAAGATATGAGCCACGTATCATAAAGCTACTCCTCCTGAGAAGCAGCAGAGATGGAAAAGGTTACAGAAGGAAAGATTGCTTTCCAATAAGGTGACCTAGTTTATGGCAGAAGTGCAAAATAAAATAATAAAACTGAAACCTGAAGTCAGCCTGGCTTACCTGGCACCTTCAATGTCGCCTTCATTGCAGTATGCAGAAATTAACCTTTGGTATGTTACCTGCAGAAAAAAAAGGAGATGTTTGAATGCCAGATGCCTGTTTCGCTACGTTTTCGATTTGCCCATGGAGACGGATTTCAATTACTAGTCGAGTACAGATTTAAGAATTTAAGAATCAAGGTACACGGGATGCATACTTTGGACACACCAAAATCACATTAAGGGCAGAACGGTGGTGCAGAGGTAGCAATGTTGCCTTGCAGTAATGAAACCAGGGTTCACATCTCGTGTCCTACCAGCATGGAGTTTGCATATTATCCTTGTGTCACTGTGGGTTTCTTCCCAAGGTTCCTCCCAGTTCCTCCCACAGTCCAAAGACATGCAGAATAAGTGAACTGATGACACTAAATTGGCCTCTGTGTGTGTATGTTTGCCCTGAAATCTACTGGCTTCCTGTCCAGGGTTGTTACTGCCTTGTGACCTATGCTAGCTAGGATAGACTCCAGCACACCCCTCGACCCTGTTCCAGAGTAAGCTGTGTAAGGCGGGAGGCCAGCACGATGACAAGAGCTAATGGCCAGCGGACTGCAGACATAACTGTGTGTCTGGCTGAGAGGAAATAATGGATTGAACCAGCAGAAACTAAGATTCTGGAGTGGATACGCCAGTTGGCAGTTGTCCTCATATGGCGACACAGGTGGATCACCAAGATGGGTGCTTGGAAATTGGAGTCCGGAAGTGCAGCCCTGACGGGGTGACTGGGTCTCGTTAGAGGGGCATTGCCCTCCTTACTTTCTTTATGGCCCGGAAGTGCTTCCTAGAAGACATGCAGTGGCCTCTGTTCCAGTGAGACAGAGATGTGAGGTGGAAGACAAAGGAAGGAGGAGTGGAGGAGGAAAGAAGGAGAGAGAGAGAGAGAGTTTGTCAGAGGAAGGGAGAAGAATGAAGACAAAATGCTGGGTGCTTTGTTGTACTGTGCATTTGTGGGAAACAGTTGGAAAGTGCTTCCCACAACTAAATAAATGCCACGAGTGTTGCTGGGTGCCTTGTGTACGTCTATGTTGGGTTGGGGAGCTGGAGCACCCCCTGCAGGCCACAGCACGACAAAAAAAATTACATTTACTTTGACCACCACATTTACATCCTCGACTAGAGAGATTTTCACCATAACACACAAAATTTGCTCAGACACTCGAAGATCGTGATTGTGTCACTTGTGTCATGTTTCTTTCCTGACAAGTTACTACACAGCTCCACAAAATCAATACTAGGCTCCAAAAAGGGGGCAAATTAACTTTTTAGTGTCATGCTATCCACACACATCACAAAAGATCTACAAAAAGTTACAAATCATTCAGTCAATGGCATGTTAAACAAGGATACTTTAGCTCCATTTTTTCAAATGACTTTTTCCATGCTATTTTCTCCTGTCATTTAAATTTCAGTGTAGTTTTATGAACGTTTGACCATTTCTATTTTAGTTTGTGTTTTGACAAATTTCCTTAATTAAATTTTATTTTTGATAGAATAATTATAGCTTGGGTTTTGCTTAAAAAATGAAGAAAAAAAAAAATGAGGAGTCAGGATCATGGCAGAGCTGGTACCACATGGGGTGGAGGCAGGTGGTCAGAAATGTGGCCCCTAGACAAGTGAGCGAGCGCTGCTCAAGGGACCAAGTTGCTCCTGCTGATCATTTTTCATTTGTTATTGATAATTCCTCTGTCTTCCCTTCCCCACAGGTGCAGTACTTTATCCTTTCAGCCCCACATCAGTAACATCTCCCTGTCTGCATATTTCCACTTGCGTAACATTAATCGTATTCGGCCCTCACTCCCCACACCACGGTTATCCTTGTTCATAGCCTTGTCACTTCTTGTCTCGATTATTGCAATTCCCTTTTCTTTGTTCTTTCTCGCAAATCTCTTTATAAGCTTCAACTGGTCCAGAATTCAGTTGCCCTCCCGCATCATTACTAGAACCCCCTCTATTCACCATATCACTCCCGTTTTGCAGCAGCTTCACTTGCTTCCAGTTCAGTTCCAAATTCAATTCAAAATTCTACTACTAACTTTTAAGGCTCTCCACAACCTTGCCCATACACATTTGTACGACATCCTCCATGTTGCCATTCCCTCTCGTACCCTTAGCTCCTCTTCCTCCATCCACTTGACTGCACCCTTCGTCCGTCTTACCACTATGGGGAGCACAGCATTCAGTTGCTCTGCTCCCCAGCTTTGGAACTCATTACCTTCTGAGCTTAGAAATACTGAATCATTTTTACTTTTCGAATCTAAACTTAAAACTCTTTTTTTTTTTCCTCTTTGATTACAATTGCTCTGTCTGATTTTAACTTTTGTATTTTACTTTTGTTTACAATCAGTGTTTTATCTATTGTTCGGTGTCCTTGAGTGTTTAGAAAGGCACCTACAAACTAATAAAATGTATTATTATTATTATTATTATCTAAAGAGCAGGAGTGCCCAACAGCTCTGGGTGGGCTCCCACACAGGCCAAGGTACGGTGGCAGGTAACGGGAACAGGGCTTGCAGGTTTCCATGAACACCAAAGGATGGCAGTGAGGGACACAAGCCAGTAAGATGGATGACTGTACTGTTCTGCTGTAGAGCACACCTACTGGGTGAGCCACTTAGATGGAGATTTGAAAGGAGCCACGTGAGGGTTTTTAAAAAAAAGATCCTGGCTGTGTTTTAACTTTTAGATTTTATATTTATTGGAATATTTATGGAATTGACTTTTAAACCTCCAGCTCTAACACTGTTGTTTATTCCATAGTATAGGCTGACACAGAAAAATGGGAATTTTTGAAAAACCCAATAAAAATAGAAGAAATCCAACAAAAAAATTTTGACAGCAATTGAACCACTACAACTTGCCTTTTAAGAGACAGAAATCGAAATTATCATTGTCTGAAAATGATGTCCTGTACGTATGCATTCTTCCAATCTGCTGTTGAGGTGATAGATAGATAGATATGAAAGGCACTATATGATAGATAGATAGATAGATAAAATATGTGAAAGGCATTATATGATAGATAGATAGATGTAAGGTACTATATAATAGACAGACAGACAGACAGACAGACAGATACTTTATTAATCCCAAGGGGAAATTCACATCGCTGCAACATCTCAGCTGGGATACCACGAATTTCGTCTTGAATTCTTTGTTTCCATTCATTCAGTGTCCTTGGCCGAGTCATGTAGACCCAACTCTTAAGGTAGCCCCACAAGAAAAAAAATCACAAACGGACAAATACGGTGATCTTGAGGGCCAGGGGATGTCACCGAATCTTGAGAGGACACGGTTACCAAACAATTCTCGCACAGCTGCCATTGATTGCCTTGCAGTTGATTACTAAATGGCGAGATTGTTTACAGCTCAAGGTCCCTGTTCCACAGTGCTGCCAACCGTACATGGCTGCCATTACGCAATTCAAAAGTTCACATTTTTTCGGTGTCACCCTGTATTTATTATTTATTTATTGAAGACACTGCACTTTTTGAACCCTCTGTCTGAAAATAAAAAGCACCCTGCCTTGCTTTGTACAGTATGTGTGTGTCTTCATTCCCCAATCCATCCTCAGTTTCATGTCTCTTGGCGTTTCAGGTTCATGGACAGTAATGCCAGCTGCAGGCAATCCGGACATCACAAGAATAACAATAAAAAGCTGAAGGATAGCTCCATATTAGAATACAAGCTACATGGTGTCTCCAAGAAGTCGTGGAGGAGGGCTCAGTAAATCTGCTCTCAAGCATTAAATCCCTTCTTTAGGATTTTAAAAGCTAACTGTAAAGTCAACCATCTTAATGAGAAGGAGAGTCCAACTTGGTATAGAACAAGTGAACGCAGTCTTGATTCGATACGATAAAGGAGAATCCATACTTATACTGTGGATTCAATGAACTTCACCCTTCCACTTCAAAAGGCAGCAGATGCCTATAACTCTGTTTTGCAGCCAGACATCTTGGGTCAAACTGAATCTCTCACCATAAAAGTGAATACAGAAAATTTCAAGACACTGTTAAAAAAAACTAACTTAGTTAGCTTTAAACACGAAAACATGCAGGCGAAAGAAGAGAAGCAGCAGGGTTAGGGTGGAGAAAAGAAGAGCTGCTCAGGAAACAGCAAGCGCATCAACCTCTGAGCAAACAAATGATAAACGTACAGAGAAAGAGGAAGAAAACTAGGAATGCTCAAGTCAAGTGGATTCACTACACGTCAGCGTGCAGTCCGCCGTTACTGTATTGTATAAAAGAGCAGAAATGATCAGAGACTAAGATTTGAGGAAAATACCGAGAGTTACTAAGACAGGAAGAGATTCACCCTGAGAAATACTATTAGTACTGCGCTGTAAAAACATCTGGAACTCTGTGATGCAGAAAACCAGACCGCACACATAGGCAACCACAAGAGTTAGAAGTCCACTAATTTCTTATAAATCATTTTGTATAAGCGGTTTTGTCAAATCAATGACCGACAACATCACACTTTTCTTTTCATTTCAACTAAGTGCTCTTACTCTGTTGGGAACGATGCTTGCAGCCTCCATCTTTGAGAGGAACTCAGTTGGCAGGAACTTGTGCTCATTTTGCAGGTAGACCTTGAGCAGGGCATTGTAGTGGCTAACATCATACACTGCACCTGCAGGGACAGGGAAGAAGATTTAAGAGTTGACCTTCAATTCACCGACTAGCAGGGATACAACTGGAAAATGGTCAAGCCTAACAGGTAAATACTTAAGACTGTACATAAAAGATAATATAGAAAACAACTTCACAACACAAAAGCTAACACTCCGTGATGAATTTCAAATCATGGCTTGCACTCCATACCTAGTGACTGTAGCTTGTCCCAGATGCGGTGGGCCAGTTCAGTCCGTTCAGCCAGTGGAATCTCGGGCAAAAGTGAACCGCAGCTACGGAGCAACAGAAGTGCCTGATTTCCACTAGGGTACCCTGGAAGAAATTTGATTTCAATTTATGTTAATAATTATTTGTATTACATAATTTACTAAAACAATGGCACAGGTAAGAGGTTCCCAATTAGGGCCTTGTTACATGTACTGAAAAATATCAGTGAGAGTGAGCAAATTACATTTTAAATTAATTCATTCATGCTTTATTAAACACATTTAATTCAAATCAAGGCCAAGGATTCGAGAGTAAACTGCAGAGGGATTAGCATAAGGCAAGAACAAACACCGAATACAGCGGACATTGGTCTATCGCAACTCAAACATGTACCTTACAACAGAGAGCAAGTTTAGATGCAGCATCCAGCCTAAATGGTGTGGCCTTTAGGACTGAGGAGAGAACCAGAATGGGGTGTCGTCGGTCGGGGGGGTTTATCACGAGGTCACTGGAAAGGGGTGTGTGGCGCTCCTTATATCTGCAAAAGGATGAAGGTCCAAGTCTTTAGAGTCCTGGTGCTTCCTGTCTTACTATATGGTGGCGAGACATGGACGCTATCCAGTAACCCGAGATGAAGACTGGACTCCTTCGGTACTTTGTCTCTTCCATGGGTATCGTTGATTTGACTTTGTGTTGCTCATGGAGTCCCGAATGAGGCACATTAACTGCATTATGAGGGAGGGTCAGTTACGTCACTACGGCCATGTGGCGTGTTTCCCTGAAAGGTGATCCAGCTCACAGGATCCTCATTGTTGGGGGATCCGAGTGGCTGGATCAAGCCAAAGGTTCCCCCACATAACACCTGGCTGCGGCAGATACAGGGTCATTTCCGGAGGGTGGGACTGGACCACCTGTCTGCCTGGGTGGGTTGCCAACCGGGATCCCGAACCGTTTCATCGTGTGGTGGGTGCGGCAACACACTGTACCAGTGCATGCTCCCCAACTTGACTGGACTTAACTAGATAGATAGATAGATGTAAGGAACTATATAATAGATAGATACTTTATTAATCCCAAGAGGAAACTAAAATTAACTAAAATTCTTTTAAAAAATTGCTTTTAAGTTAACAAACCTATCATTATTTTAAATGATTGCTTCAAACTTAGACACAAGTGATCTAAACCAGGGGATCCCAAACCAGATCCTTGGGCACCACCAAGCTGTCCAGGTTTGTCAAACAGTAACGGTGTCCTAAGCCATATGGGCACCATAAGATCCTTGAGTGCACAATCTGATAGTTCCCATGTGGACCTCCTACTTGGCTGGCACATGGTTCAACTATTTCAAAACCAGGATTACAATCCGTCCTAACAGTACTTTCTCATAAGTTGGGTGGCTGCAGGGCGTCACGGTGGCGCAGTGGTAGCGCTGCTGCCTCGCAGTTAGGAGACCCGGGTTCGCTTCCTGGGTGCTCCCTGCGTGGAGTTTGCATGTTCTCCCCATGTCTGTGTTGGTTTCCTCCCACAGTCCAAAGACATGCCGGTTAGGTGGATTGGCGATTCTAAATTGGCCCTAGTGTGTGTTTGTGTGTGTCCTGCGGTGGGTTGGCACCCTGCCCGGGATTGGTTCCTGCCTTGTGCACTGTGTTGGCTGGGATTGGCTCCAGCAGACCCCCCGTGACCCTGTGTTCGGATTCAGCGGGTTGGAAAATGGATGGATGGATGGATGGATGGGTGGCTGCATGAACTTCACATTGATCTTAAGTGTCTGTGGGGTTTTGCAAGTAATAATAATATTCTCCTTGGGAGTAACAGATGTAACATTGATATTTTATTTGTAGAAGTATTACAAAATGTTATTTTTACAAAAAAAAGTGAAAACAAGGGGGGTAAAAATCAGTCAGTCTACCTGTGCGGCAAATGTCATGAAAGATCTTCAGCAGTAGTGTCTTGGTGATTCGGCCAGTCCTTCGAACTGAGCTGTCCAGTTTGTTGAGTGCCCAGTCAAACTGCTGGGCTTGCCGTGAACGGACTGCGGTGCTGGACTCTTCCTTTGACAGCCCTGTCTGCTGAGTTGCAATGGAGAACAGACGGGTGCCCACATTTGTCAAGTACCTGCAGAGAAAAGCCACGAGTGATAAACAATGCCTTAGATCCAAGAAGCTACGCTGGCAAAACGATCCTTCACATTCACATGTAAAAAAAAAACAAACAACACCTAAAGGGCACTCTTTTTTTGTTAGAGCTTCACTTTGTCCAGGCTGGCAAACCTTTTATATCAACGAGACCTAAAAGCACTCACTGGTTTATAAACCCACAACCACCTGAACGTCAAAAGAAATCACAGGCATGCACACCAAAGGTCAAAGTGTGGAGTGCACATGTGCTTTCTTTACTTAATAAGATACCATGTACATAAATCTAAACTTCAAAACATTAGAACTTGTGCTGGATTTGTCTGAATGATCATTAAAATGTTATAAACAGGATCAAGAAAATCTAGTACAAAAAAAAAAGAAATAGAGGCAACAAAAAGAAGAAAGATTTCCAGTTCTTTTCTTAACAGTTTGTAATGATAATATCCGAATCCCTCTTTTGCTTAATGATTTAGCTATTGTGAGTCTTGTATGTAATTTTTTAATGTTTTGATGTACATATTAGTTTAATGAATAAATTGTGCCAGTCATAGATAGATAGATAGATAGATAGATAGATAGATAGATAGATAGATAGATAGGATAGGATACTTTATTATTCCCTAAGGGGAAATACAGTTATGTATTTTCATTAACACAGGCCTTGTGTGAGTACATGCAGTTATATAGTTTAATGGATAAATTGTGCTAGTAATAGATAGATAGATACTTTATTAATCCCCAAGGGGAAATACCCAGTTATGTATTTTCAATTACAAAGGCCTGTGTGAGTGTACGCAGTTATAGATCACAGCAACCCTTACTAAGGTATTCTCTGGCGGAGATCAAACTCCAGGAAATGCACATAACCCGACTATAAGAAACAAACCTTTTATGTGTCACTGTGGCTCAACATACAGTATCTGACCTCTACGTGCACGTTCAAAGGGTCAAGACCTCTCACAGTGATTATGGACCCTACAGACTAAAGCGCAGCGACTGCTGAATGAAGATTATTATTACTATTACACCAGACCAAGGATTAAGCTTCAGAATAAAGCACCAGACCAAGGAGCCTCTATGATGCGCACAGGTGCAGGTGAACATACCAGAAGACAACACGAGGGTCATCACCTCAGAGTCTCAAAAAACACCCCCATCAGTCCCTTCCTTTTTTTTTTAAAGTACCTCTTCTCGAAGGAAGCGACTTTCGGATGATGACAAGCCCGGGCTCCTGCCTGAGGGACACGCAACAAAACAGCAGATGAGCGGATTAGTATCCGCGCAGACCGGAGTAACGCTGCCATGACCGGACTGGAAGAAAGAAGGACAGCCGCCATGTGACCGTGAGCGAAGGCGGGCGGTCGAGTCTAACACAAAGATGGGGGGAAATGATTGTACAAGAGTTAAACTATAAAGCTTAAAACAAAAAAAAACTAACACCAGAGATATGATTTAAATAGAAAATATTAACTAATCATTATAAAACCCACAGTGAATCACTGTATCTAATACGTGGGCGAAAACAGAGCCGATCTGAATTACTACAACCCCCCTCACTTGTGGATGCGCTACTAGTGACGCCAGTTGAGGGCCTCAGATGCTTTACCCGGAGTTCGGAGCGGCACTATTCATTCAAAGTTCCGGGGTCTCGAGTTTATATTTCACGCGTGGCCTCTATTGGAGCCCACTATAATGCAAGATGAAAACTAATATCCTATTTACAAACTACTAAGGCTCCAAACAAGATGATTAGTATCAGTTCAATCATTGCATTGTTTTTCAGTTGTTAACGTATTAGTAAACGATGTTACTCGTTTTAATGATGTTATAAAACAAAAGTGGGAAGGCTGACCGCTGAACATCATAGTGTATACAGCGTGGAGAGTCAAGGGTTAACTCCGGGCTTTGTTTTGATGGTCCACATCTCGGTGTTATTGCTGAACTTCCTGGTGTTCTTTGACACGTGAGGCGCCAACAGATGTGGTGCTAACTGTGGATGGTGGAGGAAGTAGTCGTGTGCCCCCCGGTGTAACGCGTCAGCAGCTTTAAATGGGGTCTATTAAACACCACACACATTATAACTGAGGAGGGGTGGAACGCCTGTTAGTGGTGACTTGAGGACCCCTGACATTAGATCTGAAAAGAGGACACCTGAGTAAAATTGTGAAATGGAGTTTGGACTGAGATAGATAGAACTATAAGGCACTATATGATAGATAGATAGGTAGATAGATAGATAGAACTATAAGGCACTATATGATAGATTGATAGATAGATGTAAGACACTATATGATAGATTGATAGATAGATAGATAGATAGAACTATAAGGCACTATATGATAGATAGATAGAACTATAAGGCACTATATGATAGATAGATAGGCTAGTTCCTCCCTCACCATCCCTGCTGATTCCACAGCACCTACCACTTCAAATTTTACAGCCAGTGATCAGTCCACCTTTTATCAGTAGTATGGACTGTCCATAACTGATGACCAAGTGAGGTGACAACTTGGGAAGCTACACACAGCAAAAGCCACAGGACAAGATGGAGGCTGTCCTCAAGTACTTGAGGCCTGTGCTGACCAACTTCCATTTAGACAGATAGATTCTTTATTAATCCCAAGGGGAAATTCACATACTCCAGCAGCAGCAGCATACAATATTAAATTAAAGAGTGATAACAATGCAGGTGTAACAGACAATAACTTTGTATAATGTTAACGTTTCCCCCCCCCCCCGGGTGGAATTGAAGAGTCACATAGTGTGGGGTCTCCTCAGTCTGTCAGTGGAGCAGGATGGTGACAGCAGTCTGTCGCTGGAGCTGCTCCTCTGTCTGGAGATGATCCTGTTCAGTGGATGCAGTGGATTCTCCATGATTGACATGAGCCTGCTCAGCGCCCGTCGCTCCGTCACGGATGTCAAACTGTCCAGCTCTGTACCTACAATAGAGCCTGCCTTCTTAACAAGTTTGTCCAGGCGTGAGGCGTCTTTCATCTTTATGCTGCCTCCCCAGCACACCACCTCGTAGAAGAGGACGCTCACTACAACCGTCTGATAGAACATCTACAGCATCTTATTGCAGATGTTGAAGGACACCAGCCTTCTAAGGAAGTATAGTCAGCTCCATCCTCTCTTGCACAGAGCCTCAGTATTGGCAGTCCAGTCCAATTTATCATCCAGCTGCACTCCCAGGTATTTATAGGTCTGCACCCTCTGCACAGTCACCTCTGACGATCATGGGGTCCAGGAGGGGCCTGGTCCTCCTAAAATCCACCACCAGCTCTTTGGTTTTGCTGTTGTTCAGGTGTAAGTTGTTTGAGTCGCACCATTTAAGAAAGTCCTTGATTAGGTTCCTATACTCCTCCTCCTGCCCACTCCTGATGCTGCCCATGATAGCAGTGTCGTCAGCGAACTTTTGCACGTGGCAGGACTCTGAGTTGTATTGGAAGTCCAATGTATGTTGGCTGAACAGGACCAGAGAAAGTACAGTCCCCTGTGGCACTCCTGTGTTGCTGACCACAATGTCAGACCTGTAGTTCCCGAGACGCACATACTGAGGTCTGTCTGTAAGATAGTCCATGATCCATGCCACCAGGTATGAGTCTACTCCCATCTCTTGTCAGTTTGTCCCTAAGGAGTAGAGGTGGATGGTGTTGAAGGCGCTAGAGAAGTCCATAAACATAATTCTTACTGCACCACTGCCTCTGTCCAGGTGGGAGAGGGATCGGTGTAGCATGTATTTGATGGCATCCTCCGCTCCCACCTTCTCCTGGTATGCGAACTGCAGAGGGTCGAGTTCGTGGCGGACCTGTGGCCTCAGGTGGTGAAGCAGCAGCCGCTCCACGGTCTTCATCAGATGTGACGTCAGAGCAACAGGCCGGAAGTCATTCAGCGCACTAGGACGTGATACCTTTGGGACTGGGGTGATACAAGATGTTTTCCAAAGCCTCGGGACTCTCCCCTGTTCCAGGCTCAGGTTGAAGATGCGCTGTAGAGGACTCCCCAGCTCCAGCGCCCAGGCCTTCAGCAGTCGTGGCGATACACCATCTGGACCTACTGCTTTGCTGGCACAGGTGGAGGGTGCAATACTCCGAGGTGAGAGTGAGTTAGGGGTGGCGCTGTATGCGTCTTTAACGTTTGCATACAGTAGATCAATAGTCCTATTTCCCCTGGTGTTACAATCCACATACTGGGAGAAGGCAGGTAATGTTTTGTCCAGAGTCACATGATTAAAGTCGTAATAGGGACGTAGACTTACGACCAGCAGTTTGATGTCCCTGTTAGCCACGTTTCACAAAAACACAACAAACTGCATTCTCTGTAGGTCCTGACATTTTTCGCCAGCACAGCCAGTTTGTCGATCTTATTTGGTAGTGAGTTCACATTTCCCAGGATCACAGAAGGCACCGAAGGCTTGTATCGCCACTTTCTCGCTAGGCGCTTGGCTTTTAGCTTAGCGCCAGGTCTGCTGTCATGATACAACCTTCTTACCTTGTCGGGTAAACAGGGAACCACACCGGCACAGGCCTTTGTTCTCAGCGCATGAAGTTGACTACCTGAATAGACAAATCTCGGCGTGTAAAAGTCCATGTTCAAGTAGTAAAAAGTGTCCAGGGAACGAGTCCACATAAAAGAAAGTGGTAGGAGTGATTAGTGAAATAGAAAAAAAGGTAGAAAGATAAAGTCTTACACGGAGCTGCTGGAAAGGCTGCCACTCGTGGCGGCACCAGAATCATATTTACTTCTTTTGGAGTTATTGTTATTCCCATTTTGGGTTTTTGAAGATAAGAATGTCAAATTTCTGATTCATGTTTGTAAATGAAATACACTCACTGGCTACTTTATTAGGTACACCTTTCTAGTACCGGGTTGGACCCCCTTGTGCAGTAGTTCTTCATGACACAGATTCAACAAGGTGCTGGAAACATTCCTTAGAGATTTTGGTCCATATTAATGTTTTAGCATCACGTAGTTACTGCAGATTTATTGGCTGCACAACCATGATGTGAACCTCCTGTTTCACCACATCCACCACATCCCACAGGTGCTCCATTGGATTGAGATCTGGTAACTGTGGGGGCCATTTGAGTCCAGTGAACTTACTGTCATGTTCAGGAAACCAGTTTGAGATGATTTGAGGTTTGTGACATGGCGCATTATGCTGCTGGAATTACACATCAGAAGATGGATACACTGCGGTCATAAAGGAATGGACATGGTCAGCAACTACTCCGGTAGCCAGTGGTATTTAAACGATGCTCAGTTTGGTACTAAGGGGCCCAAAGTGTGCCAAGACCACACTTTGGCAACAACATTACACCACCATCACCACCAGCCTGAACCATTGATATAAGGCAGGATGGATCCTTGCTTTCATGTTGTTGATGCCAAATTCTGACTCTACCATCCAAATGTCGCAGCAGAAATCGAGACTCGTCAGACCAGGCAACGTTTTTCCAATCTTCTAGTGTCCAGTTTAGATGAGCCCGTGACAATTGTAGCTCATGTGTTGGGCATTCAGAGCTGCTCTTCTGCATACTTCACTTGTAACGAATGAAGCTACTGTTGCCTGTCTACCAGCTCGACCCAGTCTGGCGATTCTCCTCTGACCTCGGGCGTCAACAAGGCATTTTCACCCAGAGAACTGCCTCTCACTGGATAGTTTGCCTTTTTTCGAACCATTCTCTGCTGTTGCATGAAAATCCCAGTAGATCAGCAGTTTCTGAAATACTCAGAGCAGCTCATCTGATACCAACAACCACATCACGTTCAAAGTCACTTCAATCACCTTTCTTCTCCATTCTGATGCTCGATGTGAACTTCAGCAGATCATCTTGACAATGTCTACATGCCTAAATTAAATGAGTTGCTGCCATGTGATTGGCTGAATAGTTATTTGCATTAACAGGCGCATGTAGTAATGTGGCCAATGAGTGTATTTTCAGTAATGTTCAATTATTTTTGAATCTTTCCACAACTCAATGTTTGTTTTCGTGGGTGTTGCAATTTTGCTTGTAACCTTATCACTACTAGTACAGCCGATGATTTTCAAAGCTAAATGAGAGCCACAACCGTAAAAACGTCAGTCCGTTTACATCCATAATTATCTGTAACATAATTAAAATATATGTTACAGGCCAAACCTGATTTTAGGACAAATTAGTTTAGACTAGGCCAAGCCAGTTTGTCCAAAACATGATTGGATGAATTGATTTGGCCTAGGAAAGTGCAATTGCAGGCCAGATAATCGAGAGTAGGACAACTCGGTTTGTCCTGGGCGCTCTACATTGATTTCAGGATAATCGAATTTGGAGTAGGTTGATCCTATCCACTTCGGCAAAATGGTTTGGCCTAAAATGAGGTTTGTCTGTAACATATACGGGGATACTGAATGAGAACCGAAACGGCGCCGACCTCCCTTGTCTTAACTAGAAAACATATTTAAATTACAAACGAAAAACAAACATTTATATACACACAAAGTCCAATATGAAACTACAGAAACTACAGAGATCGAGTAATGGATGAAAGGAGGCCAAGTCCCATAGGATGAAATGACAGCAAGGCACAATTCAAACGGGGCAATTTCGAAGTATGAACCAAAACAGTCTCAATGGTGGTCCAACAGCCCTGAAAGTCTTAAATCCCTTACTGGCTGAACAGCAATGATCTGCGGTTCCCTTCGATGAAAGAATAGCAGCATTTGATATAATGGATCACGATTTGTGTCGTGTGTGTGTTCTTTCTTCTTCCTGTCTCTTCAAATGTGCAGTCCTATCTTATAATGCATGAACTAACAGGAAACCCCTGCTCCTCAAGGGTCAAGTGCCGTGATTGGAGACATCCTTGCAGATGTAACGAGAAAACTCGTGTTCAGGTACCATATATACTCGCGTATAAGTCGGGTCTTGAAACACGAAAAATAGATCATAAAATCAGACCCCAACTTATACGCCCGTTCAAAAATACTATAATAATACTTATTATTATTTTTTTTACACCTTCTTGCCTCCTCCAATCTCACAACAGTTTCTCAGATGCATCAAATTTTGTTGCAGCAGCAGCACAGTTACCAATTTCCTTCACTACTTCAATGACGTTGAATTTAAAACCAGCTTCATATTTTCTTCTGATTGAAATGCACCATCGTAGATAAGGGATAAAGGTAATATGAGGGTGTGAGATACAAAAAACACAAATCAGTGCAAACGTCGCTTCAGAATAGTTTGGGTATTACCGTATGGTCACGTAGGCACAATGCATAGAACAAAAAGGCCGTGTGCTCCGTGGTTACTTTCTCAGGTGGGCGTTATCGTATATCGTAATCTCTTGGACCAATAGCGTGAGTTTCCCGCATTCAACTTATACGGCCGACATTATAAAATACCAGTAACAGCGGACTGCACGATAACGTGCAGTGAAAACTCTTGACTTATAGTTTTCATTCTCTTCCTCTGTACGTTTGCCATTCGTCTGCTCAGAGGTTGATGCGCTTGCTGCTTCCTGAGCAGCTCTTCTTTTCTCTACCCTAGCGGCCCGCTTCTTCTCTTCTTTCGTCGGCATCTTTTCGCGTTAAAACTGATTAAGTCAGTGTTTGTGTTGTAATTACTTAGTACGTTTTCCTTAATTTTTCACTTAAGCAGGCCCTTAAGTGTTCAATCTGCCTCAAGAATGATTTAAGATATGAAGAGGTAGGAGAAGTGACAGCGAAGGTGGTAGGAATGAGACTGACGCCGCACGGCCGCCCTGCTGGCTGCTGCCGAGAGTTGTTTCTACAATAAAGTTAAAGAAAAATAAAAAGTGGAATAAAAATCATCACCCTGAAAGCAGGCAGTAGAGGTCAAGTAGTATATGTGCTTGGTTTGCGAGCTACAGGTGATTTAAAATACTGGACAGACAAACGGAGAGCCACAGTAGCGTATTAGATAGAAAGATAGATAGATACTTTATTAATCCCAAGGGGAAATTCACACAGTGTAAACGTCGCTTCAGAATAGTTTATTATATAAGTAGACCAGAAATTATAATGTAAAATCCAGTCCCGACTTATCTGCGCGTTTATACGGTATATACTGTATATACATGAAAAAGGTCAGACAAACACAAAACTTCTAAACATTACACAAACACAATTGACATTTTATGTTGCCCCACCACAGAGTGACTAAAAAGGAATAAAATTTAAAAAGAAAAGTTCTGACTTGGCACTCACAGTCGCACTGAGGCATCATGGCCGTATTGCTGTTAGTATAAAGGAGCCCCCGTCGTGTTTCTGGACACACTTCTGATGAATGATTTTTGTGTGAAAGTCCTCATTGTTGGTAGCATTGTTCATAATGGCGCTCAGTTTTGTTTACATCCCTTCTTTTGCTACGACCTCCAGGAGGTCCAGCCTAACCCCACAGCCTGAAAATAAAAGCACTTCCTGTTGGGACCCTGGTGCTTGTCTAACAACTGTTAGTGAATCACAGCGCTTGAATCTCTAAGGGGGAACCCCACTCCCTGACCATCTTTGACAGAGTTGATAAATCTCAACCAGAGACTCTCGCCACTTCCATATATCCACTTCAGGCACTGAGCAGAATCAGGCACCTCAACAACACTACAGATTTCCTCTGTCGACTGAAGCGTGCACAAGCACACTGGGCCGATTTGCAGTCATTTATTTATTTATTTAGATGCATCACAACACAAGATGAAACAAATCAAGAAACCTGATGTCACCATGGCTCGTGTGGAATATGTCCGACCAGTCATTCCGGCCAATACCCCCAGGCCACCAGGTGGAGCTCTCCCTGCAGCATGGAGGTGCCCCGAATGCCAGCAGGGAATCATGGACAGTGAAGTTTTCCTTTACAGCCCTGCTGGATACCTTGGGGGCCAACAGAGGACGCTGCAGGGAGGCCCAGAGACTCGTACGTGCCCTATAACCCGGAAGTACAGTGCGTCTTAGTCACAGCGACAGGAGGAATGACGTACTTCCGGGATGAAGAAGAGGACTTTTTGATCTGACCTGGAAGTGATAGGAAGTCATATGGACTGAAAGTACGGAAACACTTCCGGGTCAGGGAATATAAAAGACTGTGGGAGATCCCAGATGAGTGAGCTGAGCTGGGTGACAGGGTGGCAACGCGTCTGGGAGTGGAGGATTTATTGATTAGTGATTTGTTATTGTATTTATATGAGTATTGTGGAGTGGAGGGTGCTTGTGCACTGTAGTATTGTTCAAATAAATAATAATTGGACTTTTACCTGGTGTCTGGCGTCAAGTCTGAGGGTTCAAGGGGACGACAGCGCCCCCTATCTGTCACACTTGTTAAAAAGCTTTACTGCATACAGTGCAGGAGCCCAAGTATGACGAACAAGCCTGTGGAAAGTAGTGGACATAATGCCGAAGTCAAACATATACGCTGGTGCTGCCATTCTCGTAGTGCTAATGGAAACGATAAATGTGATCAGATCAGTTTTTAAAATGGGGCAGACCTGATCTCCCAACATTTGGGGCTGGCTCGCTTTTTAATGTGTCACAAAACCAGCAGAGCTTACGTTTATTTTTACTTTTAGCAAATTAACATTCTGCTCTGAAAAAAGTATTCCATGCATTATGAAGCCTGGATTTCTGTGTCCAGCTGAGGGCCAGCCCTCTGTGTTTGGCTGCACTTTGAACTGTCAGACACATGTGCTGTCTGTTCAGTCTACTCTGATGCAAAAAGACTGAAGTTATTCCTGATGACAGTGAGAGCAGCATGGACATCTAAAGCACACAGAAGAAGTGTGAAGGGGAATGTGGCATGTTACTGTATGTCTCAGCGGTGCATTTATTTGTAATCTCTGCCTGGCAGATATGTAAAAGTTGAAGTGATGGTGTTTCCCCCCAGGAGTATGTGGAATTAGAACACTTGTAAGCGATTCCAGCAGTTTTGACATTGGATATTCTGAAAGCTGGTAACTGGCTGCCATCATTACAGCTCAGAAGTTATCATGTGGGCCTACTAAAAACCAGGATTCTTCAACGTTGTCTTTAATTAGTTGTGTTAGTGAATTAAAGTAGTGTCTTAAAACACCGATAAAACAGAGATGTTGATTGTTGGAGGGAATGACGCTGATCACTACAATATTTTGTCATCATTTAACTCAGCTGGAATCTCCATTCATTTTACTAAATCAGCCTGCAATCTCGGAGTTATCTTTGACTCTAGCATGTCATTTTAAGCACATATTACAAAGTTGACCAAACATGTTTCTTCCATCTTAAAAATGTTAGGAAATTAAGGCTCTTTATACCACAAACTTTAATAAAAGCTGTAGTATAACATTGTTTATTAGCACTTCTGACTATCTCTGTGTCATTAAATCAGTCGTACACACAGTACTGCCAAACCTCCATCAGTGGACATTTTGATACGATGTTTGGATATGCAAACTTTGACATAATGCGTAAGCAGAACAAATGTACATATTATGAGCTTAAAGAGCTCCCAAGACCTAATAGTTCAAAGTCTTCATTAGGAACATCAAAGTAGGAAGCAGTAATCTATCTATTATATAGTGCCTTACATCTATCTATCTATCTATCTATCTATCTATCTATCTATCTATCTATCTATCTATCTATCTATCTATCTATCTATTATATAGTGCCTTTCTAATCTATCTATCTATCTATCTATCTACTATCTATCTATCTATCTATCTATCTATCTATCTATCTATCTATTATATAGTGCCTTTCTAATCTATATCTATCTATCTATCTATCTATCTATCTATCTATCTATCTATCTATCTATCTATCTATTATATAGTGCCTTACATCTATCTATCTATTATATAGTGCCTTTCCTATCTATCTGTCTATCATATAGTGCCTTACATCTATCTATCTATCTATCTATCTATCTATCTATCTATCTATCTATCTATCTATCTATTATATAGTGCCTTTCATCTATCTATCTATTATATAGTGCCTTACATCTATCTATCTGTTATATAGTGCCTTTCCTATCTATCTGTCTATCATATAGTGCCTTACATCTATCTATCTATCTATCTATTATATAATGCCTTACATCTATCTATCTATCTATCTATCTATCTATCTATCTATCTATCTATCATATAGTGCCTTCTATCTATCTATCTATCTATCTATCTATCTATCTATCTATCTATCTATCTATCTATCTATCTATCTATCTATCTATCTATCTATCTGTTTTTTGAACTCGCTCATTCCCATATATAAAAGTCCACCTCAAAGCATGCAGGAATCAAAAATCTCAAAACGAGGATTGCAGATCCCTTGCAGGACACATTCACTTATGCTGGGTTAGTTGACAGATGCAGGACCGTCTGGTGAACATGCACAAATTGAAGACACCATTATCTCTCACCTTATCGTCTCCATTTCCGTGGAGCACTTGCTCGTGAGATCGAGAAGTTCTGGTTTCCTAATTCCAGGTCCCACTAAGACTCCTCTCCCTTTTCACACAGCACGACACCCACCCCTCTTTGACCTTTGCCTGTTGGCTCAGACTGCGGTCTGCGTGACAGCCTTGGCCCAGAAATGTACTTTATGTCCTTTTGTTTTGAGAAAAATCACAATCAACATTTCTGTAACACGCCCGAAGTGTTACTAATTTGCTTAAGCAGTTACTTTACATATTCATGAAATAAAGTAGGACACTGTGTGAAAAACCCTGAAAGCAAACCCAGTCTCCACTGAGAAAGGCCCTTTGCCCTAACTTGGTGAAGCATGCAGTTGTTGCTCCCAGTAAAGCCACTGCCACGTTCCCAGAGGAGATGCACAGTTCCTTGTGTTCATTAACTCACCAAACCTGACCGGGACAAGACAGAGAAATAATTCTCCATCGCTTCTGGCGGTCCTCTTCTTCTGCTGATCGTGTGATGGCAGGCAGCTTTACTCCCCCATTCCTGTCAGATCTCAGTATGCTGTAACAGTAAAAAGCTTCAGATGGCACCCGCCAAAAGCTGTCTCAGACCTGGACATAAACTTGTGATGATGAGTTCTCCAGGCCACCCTGTAGAGATCAAATGGGGTGAAACACTTTTTCAAACTAAAGAGGGTCTCCTGTCCCAGGGGCTTTTTTTGTTGCTTGACCTCACTACACCAAAGTTCCCACTCAGCTGTGCTACAAAGTGTTATCGCACCTACTTAGGGACTGATTATATCAGATGTCACTGTCCTGGAGCCTTAATGTCTGCACATCTTATCCCATCAGATCTCAGCAGCTTTACGTTCTGAAAGTATCATCCTGTCAAGATATCAGTGTCCTGAACATGTATGTTTGGAGACACGTTCTGTCAGATCTCAGTGTCTGACCACTTTGCCATTGAGTTCCCCTAAATTATTAGACCTTAGTGGCCTGTAGCTTTGACGTTTGGGAGTGTGATCTTGTCAGATAGCAATGTCCGGCAAATTCAATTCTGAATTGTTATCTTGTCAGGTAACTATAGGTTGGAGCTTTCCCTATGGGAGCCTTTTCCTGATAGGCTCTAGCATTTTGGAGCTTTATCTCATAAAAAGGAGATAACGTGTTGGTAAAACATCATAGCCAGTCAAAACACCATCTGTGGTTTTAGCACCTGAAAGTCAAATGTTAGGATAGTGCAAGCTTACCAGCTGGACATCTATCAGATCTTGGTAGGCTAGCTTTACTTTCTGTGACTGTGGTCATGATGTAGCATTCTTTCATAGTTCTGCAGATCTGCCTTTACAGTTTCAACCCTCTAGGTCTTTATGTCCTTTGCTTTTACCCTTTGGTTATCTTATCTTGTCAATCATGGTGCCCTGTAGCATAATGTTCTAGTAGTGTGACCCTGCAGCATTATCACCAGATTTGATCAGATCTTGATCACTGTACCTTCTGGGGATGTGGTCTTGTCAGATCTGGAGTCCCATCTTGTTGAATTTCAGCATCTTGCAACTTCACTTGTGGCATCTCTGATCTTGACAGAATTTGATAGCCTGTAGTTTTAAACCTTCGACTGTTCAATATGGTGGCCGACAGTGGTGTCATACCAACGAAATAAGTACGTACATTGGTTTCCATTAAAAGTTCAATATGGCGGCCGACAGTGGCATCATACCACCGAAATAAGTACCAAATTTCAGTCTTCTACCTACACAGGAAGTTGGAGAATTAGTGACATTGGAAAGTTCAATATGGCGGCTGACAGTGGCGTCATACCACCGAAATAAGTATGTACGTTGGTTTCAGTTAGTGCAGGGAAGCCGCCTACCAAATTTCGTGAAGATGGGGCCATAAATAAGAAAGTTCAACATGGCGGACGTTGTCGACCGTTATCGACCGTTATGACCGTTACGTGTAGAATTTCGAAATTAAACCTGCTTAACTTTTGTAAGTAAGGTGTAAGGAATAAGCCTGCCAAATTTCAGCTTTCTACCTACATGGGAAGTTGGAGAATTAGTGATGAGTGAGTGAGTGAGTGAGGGCTTTGCCTTTTATTAGCATAGATAATGTGCACAAAGCACCCTCCACACTACTCACAAATTATACCACAACACAATGAAAATACTCTTTCCTCCTCGCCCAGACACTTTGCCCTCCTACCTCCCAGCTCAGCTCAGTGTCTGGACTTTCCCAGAGTCCTTTTAAAGCCCATGACCCGGAGGTGTTCCTGCCCAACCAGTCCACAGTTCCTTATTCCTTCCAGGTCAGGGTAAACAGTCCTTTTTCTTCAACCCGGGAGCACGTCGTTTCTTCCTGTCACGTGACCGTGACGTACACCCGGGTTATAGGGCACATATGAGCCCACGAGCCCCCTTACAGCGACTCCCTGTAAGGTTGATGAGTCCCTCATCGCCACGCCTCTCACGTAATTGAGTGCCTGCCCATATAAGGCCGTCCTTCAGCAACAATCCAATAGACATGCTGCCGCTAAATATTCGCGGGTGAAGGACTGTGCTTATGCAAACGAAGATGAGATGGTCAGGGATAGAATAGTGTTTGGCACAAACTCAGCGAAAGTGCGAGAGAAACTTTTAAGTGCCGGGTCTGAGCTAACATTAAATAAAGCCGTGGACATCGCAAGATCGCACGAGATAGCACAAGCACAGCTGAGAAGCTTCGATGCATGTACTCCGAGTGGCTCACGTGAACTAAATTTGCAGGACTGGGAAAGGTAAACCCGTGCAGGCAGTGTGTGATGTCTGAGATAAAGAGGAACACGAGCTGTTTGTTGATGCAGTAAGAAAGGAACAACCCTCTGAATCTGAAGAAGCCTTTGTAGACATATCAATAGGAAAGCAAGGTGTAAAGCTTAAGTTTAAATTACGTTCATAGACACGCTGCCGCTAAATATTCACAGGCAAATCCACAACTTAATACCGGGAATGCCTGTTGAACATCTTAGATTCACGAGTACCGATTTGGGTAGTGAACACCTCGATGAATGAAACCTGTTAATCTTTACAACGGTTGACAACGAAGATGAGATGGTCAGGGATAGACTAGACAAACACGGAATGTAACTTGAACACAACACTACTTCTCCGCTGCGAAGCGCGGGTATTTTGCTAGTATATATATAGGGATGCCAGGGGCAACGACCCGGTCGGGACGCTGTGAGGGACCGGAAGAGGGTCAAAGCCCACCTTGGATCACGTGGGGGCCATCTTCCTGGTTGCTCTGGGGGCCACGGGTTGAGGGCATGGAAGCCCTACCCTGTAGGGGCCCGTGGGGACCTGTTGCCCCAGCACTTCCGCCACACCAGGAAGTGCTGGGGGGAAGACTTTGGGAGACACCCGGGGAGCTGCCGGGAGGACAGCGGCACTTCCGCCACGCTGGGGCGTGGCCAAGGGAGGAATGCCAGGAACACCTGGTGCTCATCCGGGAACTGTATAAAAGGGGCCGTCTCCATTCATTGAGCGCTGGAGTCAGGAGGAGGCAGGACGAAGCACAGAGGAGGTGTGGAGGCGGCCCGAAGAGAGGCATTTGTGGCCAGGACTGAGTAATTTGGGGATTGTGCACGTGACTGGGTCTGAGTGACCATTATTTGGGTCTGTGTGATCAATTTAAATAATTGTAAATATTGTAAATAAACGTGTGGTGGTTGAGAAACAACATGTCTGCTTGTCTGTGCCCGGGTCGAGTCCACAATATATATACATTATATATATATATATATATATATATATATATGTATATACTGTATGTATGTATGTATGTATGTATGTATAATATTTGTTTCCCCTCGTTCCTTCTGCAGAGTATATTGCTTGGCTAAATACCTCCATGTAATATTAAGGCAATCAAAAACGACTGCATGTTACTCACTGCATGTTCTCTGACAAAGTCACACGACTAGAATCCCACTTGGCAATGGAAGATTGACTCAGCAGAGATAAAGACTCTGAAATATGAAGAGATGGAAGTAGTCTGTAGGGGTTATGGGGGGGTATGCCTTTCTATTCAGAGAGCAGATGCTTTCAGTTCTTAGCAGCCACTAAAATGGATTTATATAAGAGCCTAAAGAGCAGAGGCTGAAGATCATCAACCAAGTTTAGTGAATGAACAGATGAATGATTCATGTTGGTGAGCTCAGCCTTTCCTTTTAAACATTAGCTAGTGGTTTCCCACAGCCGTGTTTCATGAGATTTTCAGAAAGGGGGGAAAAAAAAGGAACCATGGGAATTGAAAAGGCTTTATTCATAAAAAGTGAGAACTAAATCCACGTGTCCCCCAAGTGACTGCGTAAGAGACTGGCAGGCATGCCAGTGTTGTGTAGAGCTTGTTTCTTCTCCAGATTGAGGATGAGCTCACCATGTTTATGTGGAAAGTTCCTTCTTAGGATCAAAGCTGGAATTGTCAATTCTGAAACTGGCACTTTGACAATGAAATATGCCATGTACAGTAGATACAGTCATATGAAAAGGTTTGGGAACCCCTCTCAGCCTGCATAATAATTTACTCTCCTTTCAACAAAAAAGATAACAGTGGTGTGTCTTTCATTTCCTAGGAACATCTGAGTACTGGCGTGTTTTCCGAACTAAAATTTTTAGTGAAGCAGTATTTAGTTTTATGAAATTAAATCAAATGTGGAAAACTGGCTGTGCTAAAATGTGGGTCCCCTTGTAATTTTGCTGATTTAAATGCCTGTCACTGCTCAATGCTGATTACTTGGCTGGATGAGCTTGTTAAGCCTTGAACTTCATAGACAGGAGTGTTGAATCATGAGTGGTAAAAGGTATTTAAGGAGGTCAATTGCAAGTTGTGCTTCCATTTGACTCTCCTCTGAAGAGTGACAGACATCATGGGATCCTCAAAGCATCTCTTAAAAGATCTGAAAACAAAGATTGTTGAGTCTCCTGGTTTAGGGGAAGGCTACAAAAAGCTATCTCAGAGGTTTACACTGTCAGATTCAACTGTAAGGAATGGGATCAGGAAATGGAAGGCCACAGGCACAGTTGCTGCTAAACCCAGCAGGTCTGGCAGGCCAAGAAAAATACAGGAGCGGCATATGGCAGGATTGTGAGAATGGTTACAGACAACTCACAGATCACCTCCAAAGACCTGCAAGAACATCTCACTGCAGATGGTGTATCTGTACATCGTTCTACAATTCACCACAATTTGAACAAAGAACATCTGTATGGCAGGGTGATGAGAAAGAAGCCCTTTCTGCACTCATGACACAAACAGAGTCGCCTGTTGTATCTAAATACTCATTTAGACAAGCCAGATTCATTTTGGAACAAAGTGCTTTGGACTGATGAGACAAAAATTGAGTTATTTGGTCATAACAAAAGCGCTTTGCATGGCAGAAGAAGAACACCGCATTCCAAGAAAAACACCTGCTACCTACTGTCAAATATTGTGGTGGTTCCATCATGCTGTGGGGCTGTGTGGCTAGTTCAGGGACTGGGGCCCTTGTTAAAGTCGAGGATCAGATGAATTCAACTCAATATCAATTAATTCTTCAGGATAATGTTCAAACATCAGTCACAAAGTTGAAGTTACGCAGGGTTGGATATTCCAACAAGACAATGACCTAAAACACAGTTCAAAATCTACAAAGGCATTCATGCAGAGGGAGAAATACAATGTTCTGGAATGGCCATCACAGTCCCCTGACTTGAATATCATCAAAAATCTATGGGATGATTTGAAGCAGGCTGTCCCTGCTCGGCAGCCATCAAATTTAACTGAACTGGAGAGATTTTGTATGGAAGAATGGTCAGAAATACCAACATCCAGAATGAAGACACTCGTCAAAGGCTATAAAGGCGTCTAGAGGCTCAAAGGAGTAAAAGGAGGCTCAACTAAGTATTGATGTCATATCTCTGTTGGGTGCCCAAATTTATGCCCCTGTCTAATTTTGTTATGATGCATATTGCATATTTTCTGTTAATCCAATAAACTTAATGTCACTGCTGAAATCCTACTGTTTCCATAAGGCATGTCGGATATTAAAAGGACGTTGCTACTTTAAAAGCTCAGCCAATGAGAAACAAACATCCAAAGAATTAAAAGGGGTTCCCAAACTTTTTCATATGACTGTAAGTGTTGTAAACTTTGTTCTGAGATTTTTTAGGTAAGGATCACAGCATTTTTTGTGTAGGGTAGACCTTCTTACTAATCATTCCTGACGTTAGAAAGTGGTGACGTGTTGCATGATTATTGCCACATGCGAGTTAGAATTTCACTGTGCTTTGTAGACATGACAACAATGCGCCTATTTTATATACATCTGTGAGAAGGACGGCCATCTCAGCCACTCCACTCCATCAATCAGGGGCTTAGGACAGCCTGCGTGGAGTTTGCCACAGGACTCTGACAGCATCAGGAAAAAGATTCTCTGGTCTGATGAGACAAAGACTGAACTCTTTGGGCAGAACTCCAAGAACTATGTACACCGAAGACCAAGGAGCTGCCCATCGCCAGCCTCACGCCACCTCTATAGTGAAACATGGGGGTGGCAGCATCATGCTATGGGGAGCCTGATCAGAACTGAGGGAAGGATGAATGATGTCAAATACAAACGTCCTCAAGAGCAACAGTTCACCTTTGAACACAAACATGACAGCCAAGACAACGCTGGAGTGGCGTTGGGACAAAACTCTGACTGTCCTTGAGCTAATTGCTGCCAAAGGGGCTTTGACAACGTACTGAATTAAGGGTTAGAGTGAAAGATTTACGTTTTTGATTTTCAGGAAACATGTTTTGATTTTGTAACCATAGGGTATCTGCGGTGGGCTGGCGCCCTGCCCGGGGTTTGTTTCCTGCGTTGTGCCCTGTGTTGGCTGGGATTGGCTCCAGTAGACCCCCGTGACCCTGCAATTAGGATATAGTGGGTTGGATGATGGGTGGATGGACTTTAGGGTATTGAGTGTAGAGTGATGGGCAAAAGTGGCAGACCTAGGCGGAGTGGTGGCTCTAAGGCTAGCGATCTCCACCGACAATCGGACGGTTGCCGGTTCGAATCCCATAAATGCCAATAGGGACTCTGCTCTGTTGGGCCCTTGAGCAAGGCCCTTAACCTGCAATTGCTAAGCGCTTTGAGTAGTGAGAAAAGCGCTATATAAATGCAAAGAATTATTATTATTATTATTATCTATCCATTTAAAAATACGTTTGCAATACAATAAAGTGGGCTGAAAATGACGGACTCTGAATTCTTTCTGAATCCACCGAAGGCCCAGCCACCCATAAGTCTTCAGCTGGATTAAGCGCTTTTGAGAATGTTATGTAATAAATGTGCTATGGTACCGCCTTTCTTTTCCGTGTAGAGTTCCACTTGTCTCCTGGTTAAACTGAACACACTGATGTGCCATCGTACACCCGTTAGACTCTTCATCACACGCAGGGCCATTGTAATATCACGGACTGGACTGGCGCAGTACTGTACAATGCATACCCCATATAGTTAAATTCATTTTGATCATTCACGTGGGTTAACCACAGACACTATAGTATCTGGGGTGGCATGGTGGCGCAGTGGGTAGCGCTGCTGCCTCACAGTTAGGAGACCTGGGTTTGCCTGCGTGGAGTCTGCCTGTTCTCCCCGTGTCTGCGTGGGTTTCCTCCCACAGTCCAAAGACATGCAGGTTGGGTGCATTGGCGATCCTAAAATGTGCTTTGTGTGGGTGTGTGTGTCCTGCGGTGGGCTCCCTCCCTGCCTTGTGCCCTGTGTTGGCTGGGATTGGCTCCAGCAGACCCCCTTGACCCTGCAGTTAAGATATAGCGGGTTGAATAATGACTGACTGACTGATAATGACTAAAGTATCTCATGTGTTTATAGCAATGTAGACTGCAGCAAGTTATGGACATTTATTGTGTCACCTGTTATTGTGAATATTGTATTATCGGGTCTTGTTTTATTGTGGCAGACATCTTTCCCAATATGCATGAGATTCTCTTGCCTATAATAGCACACCCCCTGCTAGGCAGTAGACATCACACTGGCATTACGCCTCCACCCACAGCTGAATGCCACCTTGGGAGCTCCCCTGCTAAACATTAGTCACTGCTGTCTATTAGTGTGCCTCCTGCTGGGCACTGTTTATGAGACAGGCGGTTCACCGTACGAGAATCCTTCTCTGCTCACTCTGTCACCTGCTAGATATTATATTCTGTGACCGAGTGGATGTGGCAGAGGACATTAAAACACTCGCTCACTCAGCAGTACTCTATATGCCTTAGCAGCCTTAACATGAGAAGAGCTGCCTTTGAGCAAAAGTCATCAAAATAAAAATAATAATAAAATCTCCTTTCTACTGGGCACTATATGACGGAATGGCATGGACAACGCACTCCTCCCTGACTCCCAGGCACTGTTTCTCGATGGGTGGCAAGATCAAACTCAGGCCGGTCTGTAGGCACCCTAATAGATCTGTGATGAAGATGATGGCAATATAAGCAGGCAGCTCTGAGCCCAGACAAGAAGTCCTGTGTGACTGACTGCATTTGCTGTACTTTGATATGGCCTGTAGGGGGCACTCTTGAGCCATCCTTAAACACTCTGATAAATCTTAGAAGTGCAGGGAGAGTGAAAATGAGTGTTTATGAATAAAACAATTACTATAGAAGGAGTATTAAGATAAGGACAATATAGTGCCATTCTAGGCCTACTAGCTCCATGGGCTGCCTGGTCCATTTTTTCCTTACTAAGATACCAAAACTCTTTCTAATCCCATTCATTCTTCATTCTGCAACCACACTGACCTTTCTTCCCCCTGCACAGAGGTGAGTCCTTCATGACACTGAGCTCCTGTCACTATGTTTTAAATGGCCAGTGACAGAAATGGACTTGGCCAGAATCGAATCCCAGGACAGGTCCAGTTCACTTCTCTATTCAGGAAGGGCTTAACCAGTGTGGCAGATATCCCTTTGTGGGCCCAGATGTCCCTGTAATTTAGATCTCCAAATTTCTCTTAAAGGGTTTGATCAAATCCAGGACATCTCTTCAAAGCAGTCAGAAGGAAGGCACTTATCTGAACCTCTAAACTGGCCATCCTTATTTTCTTACTTATCTACGTATTTATGCATTTATTTTATTTAAACAACTTTGTAAATATCTATTGTGGTAGCCGGACACAGACAGGCAGACACATTGAGATCACCGAACACACGTTTAATAGGCATACTGTACAGTGCAACACACCCCAGTCCCAAAAAAGTCCTGGCCACAACACAATAATGCCGCACTTCTTCAGGCCGCCTCCTTGCCTCCTCCAAGACCTCGTCTCCTTCTCTCCCATCTCCAGCCCTGAATGGAGGGAGGCGGCCCCTTTTATGAGCACCCGGATGTGCTCCAGGTGTTCTCTAGCAATCTCCCACCGACACGCCCCAGTGTGGCGGAAGTGCCGGCTGCATCCCCAGAAGCACTCCTGGTGTCCCTGCTCCTCTTCCCCCCAGCACGTCCGCCACACCCGGTGGAAGTGCTGAGGAAGTGCTACAGGGTCGAGCTTCAAAGCTCTGTACCTGTGGTCCCGATAGCAACCAGGGTGGTCGACCCCACATGGTCTGAGGTGGGCGTATGCCCCCTTCCGGTCCTCCAAGGCGTCCCGGCCATGTTGCCCCCCCCAGCCATCTGCGACACTATCTATCTATCTATCTATCTATCTATCTATCTATCTATCTATCTATCTATCTATCTATCTATGTCATATAGTGCCTTTCATTTCTATCTATTGTGGATGCTGGCCCGGACACAGACAGGTGGACACCGATGGTTCAAACACCAACACACGTTTGTTGTACATATTTACAAATAAAGTGACACACAACCCCAAACTCCCCCAAAGTCCAGGCCTCTACCAAAATGATGCCTCTGTTCAGGCTGCATCCTATCCTCTCCTCCCGAGTTCCGTCCTTTTCTGCTCCTGACTCAAGCTCCCAAATGGAGGGAAGCGGCCCCTTTTATAATCACCCGGACATGCTCCAGGTGCCTCCCGATTAACCTCTGCCAGCACTCCCCAGTATGGCATAAGTACCGGCCGCGCACCTGGATGCACTCCGGGTGTCCCTGGTCATCTTCCCCCCAGCACTTCCTGGTGTGGCAGAAGTGCTGAGGACCAGGGCTCTAGAGGCATCGGGGCACCCCTGGCGATGATCATGGGCCCCTATAGGGTTGAGCTTCCAAGCTCAGTTCCCGTGGTCCCCAAAGCCACCAGGGCAGTCACCCCTCGTGGTCTGGAGGAGGTGTAATCCCTCCTCTGGTCCTTCCATTGCCACACTATCTATCTATCTATCTATCTATCTATCTATCTATCTATCTATCTATCTATCTATCTATCTATCTATCTATCTATCTGATATAGTGCCTTTCATTTCTATCTATCTATCTATCTATCTATCTATCTATCTATCTATCTATCTATCTATCTATCTATCTATCTATGTGATATAGTGCCTTTCATCTATCTATCTATCTATCTATCTATCTATCTATCTATCTATCTATCTATCTATCTATCTATCTATCTATCTATCTATGTGATATAGTGCCTTTCATTTCTATCTATCTATCTATCTATCTATCTATCTATCTATCTATCTATCTATCTATCTATCTATGTGATATAGTGCCTTTCATTTCTATCTATCTTTGTGATATAGTGCCTTTCATTTCTATCTATCTATCTATCTATCTATCTATCTATCTATCTATCTATCTATCTATCTATCTATCTACTGTCCTTTCATTATTAATCCATCCATGGTAACATTACTTCTATCCAGTTAGGACCCATTACATTTCTCCTACAAGTAAATTGTAATTCTTGCCTTCTTCACGTCCATTTTCTCATCCTTTACTAACTGAAAGATTTTATGAATAAAAAAGATGTTAAAATAAGAAATAAATAAAAAGGCTGTGATCCCCTGAGGGAGACCACCAGAAACTATAAGAGAGGGAGTCTGGATGCTGGGAGTGGAGAAGTGAGAGTCTTGTGTTTTATTTATGGGGGAGCGAACGGACCGGGTAATTGAGTTTGGAGTGCAGGAGGTGCCGACGAGGGCATGGCCCCAGAGAGATGCCTAAAACCTGCCTGTCACGAGCGTTTAGATCAGCCTGACCACTGCCAGGCATGTTTCTGCAGCACAGAGAGGGGAAAATCGAAGTCCCTCCTAGAAATGTGCAGCAGCTGCACACCCAGGGTCTTTAGCAATCAGGATTCTAAGCAGTGCTATTGTGGCAGGCAGAGGCTCCTGTTCAAGATCCTTAAAGTGGCCTGCAGGGGGCATCCATGAGCAAGTCAAGAGAATAACACTTAACTGAGAGCTCAAGTCAGAAGAAAACCAAACGTATTCAGTTGTGCACATTCGCTCTAGTATGGCCATTCATCTGGAAGTCTACGTGAAGCAGCAGTGCCACAAGTACTTCACCCTCTACTAATTGCAACTGAACCTTGACCTCCTCTGCCTGTCCAGTGCTGATTCTATGGATCTGCTTTACTTTTTAACATTGTAAAGAACTTCAGTTAAACAGAGGACAATGGTCAGCACGTCAGGTCTAGTTATCCTTATAGTTCATTCTTTACTCTTCTGGATTCACTAAGCCACCGACAAGTAAGATGCCCATGACGCACGCAGGAAGGAGCCACGCCCACCAACTCTAAGACCATTGGAAACGACGACAACTCGCAGAATCACGCCCACCAACACAGGAAAAACGGCGTCATTTATGTTCGTCTGTCGTAGAGTCCACATGCAGCTCTGAGCCACGTTGACTGTTCATAGACGCATGTTTCTCGCGGAAGTGAATCGCCATATGCAGCGTGTAAAACGGTTTGCGAGGGGTATCCCATGGGATCCTTAAAACAATCCTTTAAAACTGAGGTTAAAGCACAATGAAGGAAGCAGTCTTTAAAAACCAATAAGCCCTGTGCCTCTGTTTCATTACCGTCTCACCTGCTTCACCAATGCAGGCCCTGCAACAGTCGAGACGCTCTGTCAGCAGCTGACCTTCTCTGTGCCTGACCGGTTCACACAGAGGCAGCGCAAGAGAAAGCCGCGCCAGAGACAGACAGGGGCACACACACAGGCAGCTGGTGGGCGGCTCTCCGTGAGTTTCTCTTGCGACCGGACACATGACCAGGCGGTGTGTATGCTTCGAGAACGAGGCTGGACGCGGCAGGACCATCTAGGGAAAATGATGTGAATCGCTGTAAGCAGTGTTTAAAACAGTTTGTTTGTCGCGGATGTGAATCGCTGTATGCGGCGTGTAAAACAGTTTCCGAGGGGTTTCCCATGTTCTTAGACTTGGTGGCTGGGTCTCTGTCAGTTGCTCTTGTGACTGGGCACATGACCAGGCAGTGTGTATGCTTCGAGTGCGAGGGTGGACGCAACAGGACCGTCTAAGAAAAAACATGTCGCGGCTGTGAATCGCTGTATGCGGCGTGTGGAGCAGTTTGTGAGGGGTATCCCATGGTCTTACAGTTGGTGGGCGGATCTCTGTTAGTTGCTCTTGCGAGCGGGCACATGACCAGGCAGTGTGTGTGCTTCGACAGCGTGGGTGGACGCGACAGCACCATCTAAGAAGATTCATATTTGTCGCGGATGTGAATCGCTGTATGCAGCGTTTAAAACGCTGTATTGTATGTTGCCCTCTCCAGAGTTACATCTTTTCATTCACATACAGCCGCATACACAATGAAGTGAGCAGTCTTAAAAAATGAGTTTTCGGTTACGACGCACGACCGCCTGCACCAAAGCAAACTGTTTGTTGGTTCGTTCCGTGCATTGTTACAATGTTGCTTTTCTTGCTGATTTATTACATTACCGATTTTCAAATGTTAATTTTCTCCTGTGCTTAAAATCATTAAAAAACCGGCCTGATTATGCGGCGTATGGTACACCGCGGGTCGGCTAGTTTATCTAATAACTTTTACATAGATCTCTTCAAATGGGCATTCCCAAAGTGTATGGCCTATGATATTTTTACTTTACAGCCAGCAATGGTGTGGATTTCTATGCGGGACAAACATACAAACACACAGTTTTATATATTTGAGGAGTGTATGAGATGCTGCATAGCCACAGACTCTCAAAGATGATGTATTAAAAAATTGCACGTGTGGAAGCCGTCCCGGACACAGACAGTAGGGGCGCTGGTTTTACACCAAACACACGTTTATTCATATTTACAAGTGAATCAGCACACAACTCCCACAGTCCAGACCTCTCAATGATGCCTCTCTTCAGGTCCGCTTCCACTCCTCTCCTGACGAGCTCCATCTTTCTTCCTCCCGACTCCAGCCATCAAATGGAGGGAGGCGGCCCCCTTTAAACCCACCCGGACGTGCTCCAGGTGCCTCCCAATGAGCTACTGTCGGCACTCCCTGGTGTGGCGGAAGTGCCGGCTGTGCACCCGAAAGAACTCCGGGTGTCCCTGGTCTTCTTCCCTCCAGCACTTCCGGGTGTGGCGGAAGTGCTGAGGACCAGGGCTCCTCAGGCATTTGGGCACCCCCTGGCAGTGACCAAGGCCCTATAGAGTTGAGCTTCCATGCTCCTTTCCCGTAGTCCCCAAAGCCACCAGGGCGGTCACCCCCTTCGAGGTATGGAGGAGGCGTAAACCCTCCTCCGGTCCTTCTGGGCGTCCCGGCTGAGTACCACCCCCAGCCGCTTGCCACACATGTTTGTAAAAATGTACGAAATTTGAAACTATTGTAGTTTAATGTTATTGATGTAAACTGTACAGCAGTCAGTGCTTCTTATCATTTTTGGACGGTTGAATGATTGTCTGCTCAGCTGTGTTATATTATGGTACCATTTTTTTTGCTGTCTGCTTTTGGGGTGATGATTGACCTCCAAGGTTATTCCATCCATTTACCAACCCGCTGAATCCGAACACAGGGTCACGGGGGGTCTGCTGGAGCCAATCCCAGCCAACACAGGTGCCAACCCACCACAGGACACACACAAACACACCGACACACCAAACACACACTAGGGCCAATTCAGAATCGCCAAACTAACCTGCATGTCTTTGGACTGTGGGAGGAAACCCGCGCAGACACGGGGAGAACAAGCAAACTCCACGCAGGGAGGACCCAGGAAGCGAACCACAGGTTTCCTAACTGCGAGGCAGCAGCGCTACCCACTGCGCCACCATGCAGCCCAAGGTTATTCCACTTTTTTTATTTTTATTTTATTTTATTGAAGAATCAACTCTCGACAGCGGCCAGCAGGGCAACCGTCTTGCTACATCGTCGTGAGCGCGTTCTCATCCCCACCACCTTTGCCTTCACTTCCCCTTATCTCTTCATATCTTAAATCATTCTTGAGGAAGATTGAAGACTTAAGTGCCAGCTGAAGTGAAAAATAAGGAAAACGTTATTGATATAAAGTGTACAGCAGTCAGTGCTTCATATCGTGTTTGGACGGTTAAATGATTGGCTGCTCAGCTGTGTTATTTTATGGTACCATCTTTGTACAGCGTGGCCTTTTCTTTACATCCTCCTGTTTTCTTTCCACATCCCCAAGATGTGCAGGTTAGGTGGACTGGTGACTCTCAATTGGCCGGGATGTGTGAATGTAGGGGTCTCCGTGAGTGGGCTCTGCGATGGAGTAACACCTCGTCCAGGGTTCAGATTCAAACCTGGACAGATTGATGGTTTTTAAAACTAAACTTGCATTAAATAAACTTTGACTTGGATATGTCTGCTGGCAGACTTCAACATCTGCTGGATTCAACAGAGGTGGATATTAACTCTACTCTAGTCTCCAAAAAACAACGTTGAAGCAATATGACCCACAATTAGCTACAGACCATCCACAACCAGCAGCTAACAATAGCAAGTCGATCAACGCTGTTCACAATCTGCTGTCGATGAGAGCTCTTGAGCCACCACAAGCCTTTTTGGGATGCCTTTGTATCGACATGACGTTGTTAAAGAGCCTGCCGGGTACTTAATGCAGTTTGCTAGCACATGTAATTGCATTCCAGTAATGCTGTTATTCTTGAAAATGACTCATTGTTACAAAAATATTTAAATAGTAAAATCCCAAGCAGCAGCTGGCATACTTACACAAAAAAATAATCAGTCATCGTTTTTAATTGGCTCAGAGAAGCAGAAGAATCATCTGGAATATCTTCTTATATAATACGATACCGTGGCTGTTCGTTTGTCCGTCGCCTGAAGCTTGCAAACTATTTCACCTATTGACTTGAAATTTGCTACACAAGTACTACGTGAAGTCTACTGTCCGCTTTTGAGGTGATGATTTTTATTACTCTTTTTATTCCTATTTTATTTTATTGTAGAATCAACTCTCGGCAGCGCACAGCAGGGTGGCCGTGTGGCGCATGCGTATGGGCGCCGTTCTCATTCCCTACCACCTTCGCTAATCATTCTTGAGGCAGATTGAAGACTTACTGTAAGTGCCAGCTTAAGTGAAAAATTAAAGAAAACGTACTAAGTAATTGCAACTCAAAAACTAACTTAATCAGTTTTAACACAAAAAGATGCCGACGAAAGAAGAGAAGACGCGGGCCGCTAGGGTGGAGACAAGAAGAGCTGCTCAGGAAGGAGCAAGCGCATCAACCTCTGAGCAAACGGATGGTAAACGTACAGAAAAAGAGGATGAAAACTAGGACTGCTCAAGTCAAGGGTAACGTACAGTACGCCATTACTGGTCTTTATATATAATGCGCTATACTGTGGCTGTCCATTTGTCTGTCCAGGATTTTAAATCACCTGTAGCTCGCAAACCGTTTGACCGATTGACCTGAAATTTGATACACATATACCACGTGACGTCTACTGTCCGCTTTCAAGGTGACGATTGATCTCCACGGTTATTCCTCTTTTTATTTTTATTTCATTTTATTGTAGAATCAACTCTTGGCAGCGGCCATGCGGCACATGCGTACGGGCGCTGTTCTCATCCCTACCACCTTCGCCGTCACTTCCCCTACTTCTTCATATCTTAAATCATTCTTGAGGAAGATTGAAGACTTAAGTGCCAGCTTAAGTGAAAAATAAGGAAAAGCGTACTAAGTAATTGCAACACAAACACGGACGTAATCAGTTTTAACGCAAAAAGATGCCCAACGAAAGAAGAGAAGACGCGGGCCGCTGGGGTGGAGGCAAGAAGAGCTGCTCAGGAAGCAGCAAGCGCATCAACCTCTGAGCAAACGAATGCTAAACGTACAGAGAAAGAAAGAGGATGAAAACTAGGACTACTCAAGTCAAGGGTAACGTGCAGTACGCCATTACTGGTCTTTATATATAATGCGCTATACCGTGGCTGTCCGTTTGTCTGTCCAGGATTTTAAATCACCTGTAGCTCGCAAACCGTTTGACTGATTGACCTGAAATTTGATACACATATACCACGTGACGTCTACTGTCCGCTTTCAAGGTGACGATTGATCTCCACGGTTATTCCTCTTTTTATTTTTATTTCATTTTATTGTAGAATCAACTCTTGGCAGCGGCCATGCGGCACATCGTCTGGCTGTTCTCATCCTACCACCTTTACGTCACTTCCTACTTCTTCATATCTTAAATCATTCTTGAGGAAGATTGAAGACTTAAGTGCCAGCTTAAGTGAAAAATAAGGAAAACGTACTAAGTAATTGCAACACAAACACGGACTTAATCAGTTTTAACGCAAAATGATGCCCGACGAAAGAAGAGAAGACGTGGGCTGCTAGGGTGGAGGCAAGAAGAGCTGCTCAGGAAGCAGCAAGCGCATCAACCTCTGAGCAAACAAATAGTAAGCGTACAGAGAGAGAAAGAGGAGGAAAACTAGAAGTCAAGTGTATTCACAGCACGTTATCGTTATAGCAGTTTAATAATAACTCTAACTCTAAATTTCTAAAAAAATGAAATGCTACAACTTTTAAATCAGTTAACTAAATCTCTGAATGCACCTAAATATTACACCAGTGCTTATAATTCTCACTTATTCATTTTTGTTCAGTTACTTCATCCTAGAGACACATATCAAAATATTTTTATTATAAAATATCTCTATTACCGGTGTATAAAAAAAAAATTCTGGGACAAGACGAGACATTTTTTGAAGATTTTTTTCGAGTCCCCCGAGACAAAACTTTGGCCATGAGATTTTTTTCAAGTCCCGCCCTCCTCTCCACCATATTCAACCACCCACACGGTCCTCTCGCCTCTCATTCGTGTGAATGCTTTTGACAAACACAGTTCCTGCTCTCTCAGCTCTTATCAATTTTAACATTTTCCTCACTTTAAGTTCCCAATTGAAGAAGACGTATTATGTCCAAATCTTATTGAAGAATTTCAACACGAAGGGTTATCAACAGAAGAAACGAGCACACGGGCAATCCTAGCACCGAGAAACGATGAAGTCAAATGAATTAACAACAATTATGACGATCGGTTACACAGCAAATTGGTTAAATGCGTATCAATGGACTCTGCTGAAACAGTTGGTGGTGATGGTGCGGAAGATGAAAACATCAACTTAAAATATCATGAAGAATATCTACAACCGTTAACACCATCTGGTCTTCCTCCGCATGAATTACTGTAGAAAGCAGGATGTATCCAAGAAAGGTAATGTAGTACATCTTCAGGGGATAACATTAGACAACAAAGGAGATCGTGATATGCCATTCGTATTAACAGTTTCCCGTTAGAATAGCTTTTGTAAAGACAATTAACAAATCACAGGGACAAACATTCGAAAAAGTCCATCCATCCATCCATCCATTATCCAACCCCCTATATTCTAATTACAGGGTCACGGAGCCAATCCCAGCCAGCACAGGGCGCAAGGCAGGAAACAAACCCCGGGCAGGGCGCCAGCCCACCGCAGGGCACACACACACATACACCAAGCACACACTAGGGACAATTTAGGATCGCCAATGCACCTAACCTGCATGTCTTTGGACTGCAGACACAGGGAGAACATGCAAGCGAACCCGGGTCTCCTTACTGCGAGGCAGCAGCACTACCACTGCGCCACCGTGCCAATAGTGGAAAGGTAAATTAGGAGTGTTCTCATATACGCACAATCAATTCACAAATATAAAAAAGTCAAGAACCGTCAAGTTTGGTCAAAGTTCAGTAGTGCTCTGCTCTTACCAAGTCACTAATCCAGAGTGGATAAATCAGAAACACGTTATGGGTTATAAACCCGAAATACTATAAAGTGGGGAAGTCAGTTCTAGAATGCGATTGTTTTGCTTGACTTTGATCTTAGGTTATATAGCGCCTTGATCTGTGGAGTACAAGTCACAGGAGGTTATGCTCAACCTTTATAATGCACTGGTGAGGCCTCATCTTGAGTACTGTGTGCAGTTTTGGTCTCCAGGCTACAAAAAGGACATAGCAGCACTAGAAAAGGTCCAGAGAAGAGCGACTAGGCTGATTCCAGGGCTACAGGGGTTGAATTATGAGGAAAGATTAAAAGAGCTGAGCTTATACAGTTTAAGCAAAAGAAGATTAAGAGGTGACATGATTGAAGTGTTTAAAATTATGAAGGGAATTAGTACAGTGGATCGAGACTTGAATTTTAAAATGAGTTCATCAAGAACACAGGGACACAGTTGGAAACTTGTTAAGGGTAAATTTCGCACAAACATTAGGAAGTTTTTCTTTACACAAAGAACGATAGACACTTGGAATAAGCAACCAAGTAGTGTGGTAGACAGTAAGACGTTAGGGACTTTCAAAACTCGACTTGATGTTTTCTTGGAGGAGACAAGTGGATAATAGGACTGGCGAGCTTTGTTGGGCTGAATGGCCTGTTCTCGTCCAGAGTGTTCTAATTCTAAAGGGGCCAGTTCACTGATCTCAAAAATTCTGGAACAATCTGGTAAGAAGTCTGGAAGGCTCTAGTACTGCCAAATTACTAGTCCAACATGCCCCAGGTAAGAAACATCACAAATGCAGTGCAGACTTTTTTCAAAACATGGCAGGATCTAATCAGCAATATTTTAAAATACGCTCTTAAAGCAATTATTTCCATATTTCTTTGTCTTCTGCATTCATCTCTATTGGCTTATCAAATTTATTAATTTAGATATGTTTACAAGCCTTAAATCTCACACCGTTTGCCTTGCTCTCTCTCTCAGGGGTGGGGATCGATTTGTCTTTAACTCAATTTTTCTTTTTGTAAAAACTTGATTTTGTATGGATTGCAATAAAATTAATAAAAAAAAAAAAAACAAATGCAGTGCAGATTACTCCTCTGAAGTGTTCTAGAGTGAAAGATCACAAATCTAGACCATTACCATATAATAATAATAATACATTTTATTTATATAGCGCCTTTCCCATCCCATGCTCAAGGCGCTTGGTCAATGCTCCTGAGTGTGCAGACATTCTTTAGTTTAGCAAGTCTCATGTTCCATAAGCAGATCACTGATCTCGAATGCCTCTCCATTGCCAAATAATGAATCTAGAATGAACAAACCATAAGTACTGTGCAGGTTACCATTCTAGAACATAATGGAATGGAAACTAACAGATCTGGAATTACTGGAAATGCTTGGTTGAAGGTTCTGAGGATGAAGGCACAGTTAGTTCATTGATTTTGCCCTCATTTACCTACGCTGGGCACACGTACATCGGCTCAAATAACCTTGAAGGGGTGGTAACGCCGTTGGCCATGGCATTGATAACAAACCGGTCGCGACTGGTAGATTCAAACTGTGCAAAATGCAATTTAGGTGCATACAGGTAAGTAACACAACAAGTGCCATGGAAAGTAACTCTTCAAGGCCTACCACAGTGGAGTATGGTTTTCTTCTGTGAAGTACGGCCATTCAGGACACGAGATGTTGTAATGAGCAGGATCCAGCTGGGGAAGAGCAAATCAAAGCACGATTAAAGGCAGCATTCCTAAAAGTCTTTGTTTTTGCACATTTACATTGCCACACTGAGCCAGCGTTTTCAGAAGTATACAGCTCCGGAGTGTACAGGGTGGGCCATTTATATGGATACACCTTAATAAAATGGGAATGGTTGGTGATATTAACATTAGTATATGTGAGGGGGAAAACTTTTCAAGATGGGTGGTGGCCATTTGAAGTCGGCCATTTTGGATCCAACTTTTGTTTTTTCAATAGGAAGAGGGTCATGTGACACATCAAACTTATTGGGAATTTCACAAGAAAAACAATGGTGTGCTTGGTTTTAACGTAACTTTATTCTTTCATGAGTTATTTACAAGTTTCTCTTTGTTTACAGCCATTGACATGTCGCAGAGGTTAACACGTGAGGAGCGGATAGAAATTGTGTTGATGTCTGGTGAACGCAGTAACCGGGTCATTGCAGCAGATTTCAATGCAAGACACCCTACGAGACCACCCATCTCCCATGCTACAGTTAGCAAACTGCTTGCTAAGTTTCGTGAAACTGGTTCAGTGTTGGATTTGCCAAAATGTGGACGCATGAAAACTGTCACTAATGAAGAAACATCAGTGGCTGTCCTAGCTTCATTCAGCAAGAGCCCACAGCGTAGCACTCGCCGCATGTCACTGGAGAGTGGCATTAGTCGAACATCCCTTCGCGGATATTAGCTACTCACAAATGGCACCCTTACAAACTCCAGCTACTGCAGCATCTCAACGAGGATGACCCAGATCGGCGCACTGAATTTGCAGAATGGGCAAAACAAAAATTGGAACAGGACCCTCAGTTTACGCAGAAGATTTTGTTCAGTGATGAGGCAAACTTTTATGTGAATGGTGAAGTTAACAAACAAAACCACCGCTATTGGTCTGACACTAACCCACATTGGATAGATCCCTCCAAGACTGTTGGAACAAAAAATTGATGGTATGGTGTGGTATATGGGGTACAAAGATAGTGGGGCCATTCTTCATCAATGGAAACCTCAAGGCCACTGGATATGCGAAATTGCTACATGATGATGTGTTTCCCTCTTTATGCACTGAAGCTGGCACGTTCCTGAGTTTTTCCAGCAAGATGGTGCACCACCACATTATGGGTGTCAGGTCCGAGCATTCCTAGATGAACAGTTTCCTGGAAAGTGGATTGGTCGTCGTGGGCCAGTTGAATGGCCCCAAGGTCTCCGATCTGACCCCTTAGACTTTTATCTTTGGGGTCATCTGAAGGCAATTGTCTATGCTGTGAAGATACGAGATGTGCAGCACCTGAAACTACGGATACTGGAAGCCTGTGCTAGCATTTCTCCTGCGGTGTTGCTATCAGTGTGTGAAGAGTGGGAGAAGAGGGTTGCATTGACAATCCAACACAATGGGCAGCACATTGAACACATTTTATAAGTGGTCAGAAACTTGTAAATAACTCATGAAAGAATAAAGTTACGTTAAAACCAAGCACACCATTGTGTTTCTTGTGAAATTCCCAATAAGTTTGATGTGTCACATGACCCTCTTCCTATTGATAAAACAAAAGTTGGATTCAAAATGGCCGACTTCCAAATGGCCACCATGGTCACCACCCACCTTGAAAAGTTTCCCCCCTCACATATACTAATGTGCCACAAACAGGAAGTTAATATCACCAACCATTCCCATTTTATTAAGGTGTATCCATATAAATGGCCCACCCTGTATTTTCACCTTCTTCATTCTGGGGGTTGAGAACATGGGGGTAGGAGGATCAAAGGTGAAACTCGCTTTTAAACAAACATGCAGTAGTGTGGACATCCATATATAAGTCAGGTCTTGAAACCCGAAAAATCGATCATAAAGTCAGACCCCCGACTTATACGCCCGTTCAAAAATGCGACACTTAATTTTTTTTTTTTACATCTTCTTGCCTCCTCCAATCTCTCATCAGTTTCTCAGACGCATCGAATTTTGTTGCAGCAGCTTAGTTACCAATTTTTTTCACCACTTCAACGACTTTTAATTTAAAACCAGCTTCATATTTTCTTCTGAGCGAACGCTTCATCGTAGATAAGGGATGCTCTTACGATAAAGGTGTACGATACAAAAAACACAAAACTAGTGCAAACGTCGCTTCGGAATAATTTGTGTATTACTGTGTGGTCACGTAGGCACAATGCCAAGAACAAAAAGGTCGTGTGCTCCGTGGTTACTTTCTCAGGTGGGCGTTATCATTTCATAATCCCTTGTACCAATAGCGTGAGTTTCCCGCATTCGACTTATATGACCGACATTATAGAATATCAAAAATTATACAGTAAAATCAAGTCCCGACTTATCTGCGGGAGAACTTTATATACGGTAGCTTTCGAAATCACTACTGCATAATTCACTGGTACCGTATTTTAATTGGCAGGTGAGTCACAAAGTGGGTCCAGTAGCAAATGAACTAGCCATCTGGTAACATGCAGACCAGTGCCATCCACTAAGCCTGTCCATGATCTGGAACATTCTGTCAAGACTGCTGCAGTGTTGATTTGTCCCTCACTAGGCAGGAATATTGTGACGTTTTTGTGATTGGTTGGACTTTTTAAATGAAGTCTGCATAAAGCCTGAGGTCCAGTTGCTGGTTGTCATCCTGCAGCCTCATCTTCCTCGTCTCCAGTGTCTTTGCCCTAATAAATTACTTCCAGTCAGCTGTTTTGAATGCCATTATCTTGCCTAGTTCTTCTCATTTCTGTGTGGGCCTATAAATGTAAGTTGTGTTCTTGTAGAAATCAATAGGCACCAAATGTCATGTTCAGTAAAGGTCGCTGTGTTTCAGGGCTCCGGAAAAGGCTGTGTTTGTTAAACGATTTCTTCCAAATGAATTCTCTCATTTTCCAAAGCAGAAGAGACGAGTGCAAAAGACTCAAGTACAGTCATACAGTAGGTGACCTTGAGTGCATGGCTGGTTAGGAGCTGCAAGGTGAACAAATGAGACTCTCAGGAGCTTCTGCTTGCCTGACGCCATTTCAGAGGCCACCTCTGAGCAAAAGTCAAAACTTGAAGGCTGCCTCTGATTCCATATTGCATATTCAACAGACCTCTCTTTCTATCTGAGGGCGTATTCTTATCTCTCTGTCCATTTTCATCAGCAATCTTAAGCCTGGCACCTTTTAACATTTGCACTGAGCACTGACAATAAGGGCCCAGTAGTCCACCAGACCCAAAATCTACATTAGGGGGCATAAGCTAGAATTTGTCACTAGCATTGGCAGAGAAAGGGTCATCCTGGATAAGTTAAGATGATGGCTTCTTAAACTGGGCCAGTGTGTTTGTGTGACTACATAACATCTGAAAAATCCACACATGTTGTTGGCCACAGTAGATCTGCAAAATTAGAATGCAGCCATCCTGAGTTCTTAGTGACATCTGGTGACTTGCAACATCACTTAGGGCCGATTTATACTTCACGCTCAGAACGCGTACACGCCCGCATCATGGCTGCCACTCGTTCCACGCGTCCTCTGAGCAGGTCCTCAGAAATTAACGCCACACGTGCGCGAGTTGCAGTACCAGCAAAAAGTCGAGGGGGGCGCAGTGTGCTAAAAGTCGGAACGTGACGTCAGGGTCTCTGTTTACTATCTACATGTGACAGCAAACCTCTATGGAGATCCTTCGGGGATCGATGTGCGCGCTTTGCTGAAAAAAATATGTTGCAAAAAATAGATGGCACAAAAGATGGTATGTGAGACTTTTAAAATGTATCGTGTCATTACGATCGGGAATATGCGACGCTTGAATATAAAAGCACCACGAGTGCATCTGTATGTCGGCATTTTGCTTCACCACATCGAAGCATTCATCCCGTAGGATCTGCATAGAGGCGTTCTGTCGCATGTAGATAGTTCCCGAACGTAATGACACGATACATTTTAAAAGTCTCACATAACATATTTGTGCCATCTTTTTTATTTTTTTATTTTTGCAACTTAACAACAGCAGCAGTGGCGTAGCTCGAGTTCGTGCCACTCGGGGCGGGGCGGGGCTTCAATTTGCCGCCCTCCAACACGTATAGAGAAAAATTAAGATACATTTTGCATAGATTTATTCATATATAAAGAAACAGCAATAATTTTTTATATACATTTATAAGCATCGACTAGACAAGAATATAGTATAGACGCACTGATAAGCCGTGTTCTAATTATTAATTTAATATAATTACACTACGAAAACAAGAACCAAAGTAATAGGTGGGGATGTTTTCTGCGCAGAGCAAGAGCGCATTCGGATTAATAACGAAACGAAATTATAAATTGTAAATTAGAAATTATTATCGGTGTAACGTTTATGTTTATTTTGGTCATTTCAACTGCTGTGTCTGACGCAGAAGGACAGTCTGAACATTATTTTTCAAGCATTTGTGGGCAAAAAATCAGAGAATTTGACTTTTTTCATACATGAGTGATATTTTTCCGAACCCTGCTGCTTACACACGAATTGTACTGAGCCTTGTGGCCAATAATGCCGCCCCTAAAAATGTGCCGCCTGGGGCGGACCGCCCCCTCCGCCCCCAGCTACGCCACTGAACAGCAACATAATGTATAGCGTTATATTTGAGCCACTGAGAAAAAAGTAAAGGACACGGCGAAATTGCGTATTTTGTAATTAAAGTGGAAATTTCAGCTCTAATCTCGAAATGTCCACTTCAACCTCATAGTTTACTTTATCATTAAAGCAGACCATCGTAAACGTCATCCCAGTTTTTAATCGCTACAAGCTTTTTGGACCTGACAGCAGCGGAAAGCAGCAATAGATCGCCACACAGAACAAATTAAATGTCTGATATTCCAACTCTCTGCACATTTAGAATCTTTAGATTTATACTTGATATAACTTTCATGATGAAATGCATTAAAGTGTGTATGTTACATTTTACATATAATTTCACTTAAATAATGAACACTGTTAATAATTACACACATGTGGGTGACACGGTGGCAGAGCGGTAGCACTGCTGTCTCGCAGGGAGTCACGTCGCTGGTGTTTCCTGCTTGGATTCCACACTGTGCTCCGGTTTCCTTCCAAGGATATGCATATTTGGGGATTTGGTGCCGCTAAAATGACGCCAGTGTATTTGTGTACTTGTATTCACCTTGCGATGAGCTGAGGCCTCGTCCAAGGATTGTTTCTCACTCGTGTCCAATGCTTGCTAGAATGGACACATCCCTGGATTGATGGATTTAATCAATAAACATGCTTTTCAGAGATATTGCGGTAAGGTGTCATCGTAATTTAACGGGTGTTCTAGGCAATTCACAACACAGAGAAGCCGAACATGTTCTCACCGTGATAATATCTCGCGCTGCCACCTGGTGGATTCCTCCAGATTTACGTAAAGTACGCGTGCTAGTATGAACAGTACAACGCTTGCGTAGCAGGAGTGTCCGCTGCAGCATGCGTCACGTCGCGTGAAGTATCCGGCCTTAGTCAGGAGGTACATTTTATGAGGTGTGACAGATAGGGGGCGCTGTCGTTCCCTTGAACCCTCAGACCAGACGCCAGACACCAGATAAAAGACCAAATGTTGACTTTATTTTAATAATAATGTGCACAAAGCACCCTCCAGTCCAAAATACTCATAAACAATAACACTACAATAATCCAATCCTCCACTCCCAGACGCATTGTCACCTTTCCTCCCAACTCAGCTCAACACTCTGGTGTTTCCCACAATCCTTTATAGTCCTCGACCTGGAAGTGCCTCTGATCCCTCAGTCCATGTGACTACCCAGCACTTCCGGGTCAGGTGAAAACTCCTCTTTTTTCTTCAGCCCGGAAGTACTTTATTTCTTCCGTCCTTGTGACAGGGAAGTAGATCCAGGGTATACGGAGAATACAAGTTCTTTAGCCTCTCTGGAATATTACAGGAATTAAACAGATTAGTGAGTATTATGTCCCTACCCTCACCTATGGTCATGAGCTTTGGGTGATGACTGAAAGAAAGAGATTGTGGGTGCAAGTGGCCAAAATAAGCTTTATCTGTGGGGTGGCGGGACCCTCACTTAGATAGAGGGTGAGAAGCGCAGACATTCGGGAGAGGCTCTGAGTAGACCTGCTGACCCTCTACATCGAGAAGAGCCACTTGAAGTGGTTTGGGCATCTGATACGGATGCCTCATAGACGCCTCCCTGTGGAGGTTTTATAGGGTACACCCAGCTGGGAGGAGACCTCAGGGAAGACTCAGCAATCACTGGGAGGATTATACTAACCAGAAGGCCTGGGATTGACTTGGGATCTCACAGTATGAGTTGGCAAGTGTGGCTGGACAAAGGGATGTATGGGTCTCTCTGCCCCTTCAATCCGGCCTCAGATAAGCGGTGGAAAATAATTGAATGAATAAATGAGTAGTGATTGATATGTTACGTAGTGTTATGTAGTGTTTCTGAGTGTTTTGTGGGTGTCAAAGTGGACTACTGCTTCATTGCTCCAGAGTCCTGGGGTCAAATCTTAGACTTATGACTGTCTATGTGAGTTTGGCACACTCTTTTTTGTCCTTACTAGGGGGCTCTGCCCCCTGCTCGCTTTGCTCACCAACCCCCGTGCGGGCGCTATGCACTAGCCACTTCACGGCTCTGCCACTCGCGTATGGGGAAGCGGATGTAAAATTAAAACAGATTGTTACTTTCATGGGAATTATTACATATGCATAATAGAACTAACTATTTTACATTACAGTGAATAATTAACCATAGTAAGAAATAGTAAAACGTAACAAATGGAAAGAAAATTATGTTTCATGTTGCATTAGAGTTGTTCGTTTCGTTATACGTTTTTGTTCTGTTTGGCTTTGAAATTAACACACAAATATTTTTTAAATTTACACTTTTACTGTAAAACTTCAGTAAAAACATTTTTTTGAATTAATTTTCATCAATATCACATTGAATTTTGATTTCATGTTTGGACTTACATCGTGACAACGCAAAGTATAACTAACTGCCCGTGAGTGAATTTCGTTTCTTTCCCTCTAATAAATGAACTGACTTTTTCGAATGTTTGTCCCTGTGATTTGTTAATTGTCATAGAAAAAGCTATTCTAACGAGAAACTGTAAACGTTTTAATATGAATGGCATATCAAGATCTCCTTTGGTGACTCATGTTAGATGTACTACATTACCTTTCTTGTCGCCTGTTAAAATTTGACATGTCAGAATTGTTCGACCAATTTTGAATACAACTAATCTTGTCCTATTGCAAAGTCCATCACTCAGACTTAAATTACACAATTACATTACGATACATCCTTCTTTCAAAAGTAATTCGGCTGGTGGAAGACCAGACGGTGTTAACAGTTGTAGATATTCTTTGTGATATTGTAAGTTTATGCTTTCATCTTCTGCACCATCACCGCCAACTGTTTCTGCATAGTCTCTTGATTCCCATTTAACCAATTTACTGTGTAACCAATTGACAATTTTCGCGTTCATTCATTTGACTTCATCGTTTCTTAGTGCTAGGATTGCCCGTGTACTCATTTCTTCTGTTGATAACCTTTTGGGATGAAATTCTTCAATAAGATTTGGACATAATAAGTCTTCATTTATTGAACTTAAAGTGAGGAAAACGTCAAAATTTACAAGAGCTGAGAGCGCAGGAACTGCGTCTGACAAAAGCATTCACACGAATGAAAGGTGAGAGGACCGTGGGGCGTGGGCCATTAACTGTAAATGTTTGAGAGGAGGGCAGGATGAAGAAATCTCTTGGAAATATTCTCGTCTCAAGATTTTCTTTTATATTCGAGAGATTTAATTATTTCATATATTTTGATTTTATTGTAAAGCATCAGTTACAAAATCTTTTATAAAATCATTTGGTTTTCCTTCTAACATTCTATGTGAAACTTGCCTGTTCTCCCTGTATCTGCCTCGAGGTTGTCCCAAACACATGTATGTTACTAGTGAGGCCTGTGGTGGACTGGCGCGGTCTCCCAGGGCTGGCTCCTGAAGTTGACTAAAGCCTAAACAACCCTAAAATTAGTATAAATGTGTTCCATTATACCAGGGGTGCCCAACTCCAGTCCTGAAGGGTCGCAGTGGCTGCAGGTTTTCATTCTAACCCTTTTCTTAATTAGTGACCTGTTTTTGCTGCTAATTAACGTCTTTTGAAATAATTTTAATTGACTTGGTTCTTAAGAAATATTAAGAAAACCCTAACCCTAACCCTAACCCTAACCCTGAATTTCTTCATCGTTCCTCTGAATTACTTCATTTCTTTCCTTAAACAGTACCCAAACAGAAGTGAAATGTGAAGTGAGTGAGCCAACAGAAGACCAACTAAGTCAGGGCCTCAAACTCCAACCAATTTCACTCCAGCCAGTTGCTTAATGAGGCGCCGAATCTCGTCGTTAATTAATCCTCTTCTTTAATTTCATGGCTTGTTGCTGCTCTCATTGTGTAATAGCAGACATTTCCGAAATTGTGGATTTTCTCTTTTCTAAGAGCAGATCAGCATTCCTGAGACCTTCACCTTTCTTTATTTTCAGATATTGTATGATAGTCACAGTTTGCTGCTCATGTTTTGGCTCATTTTTTATCTCATTATTGTTTGGCTGCTAATTAAGGAAAAAGAAACAATTGAGGTGTCTGAGTCTTCAAGAGCAAATCAAATAAAATGAATTCGGAAGAAGTTAATTAGCAGGAAAACCAGGTCACTCATTAAGAAAAGGGTTAGAATGAAAACCTGCAGCTATTGCGGTCCTCCAGGACTGGAGTTGGGCACCCCTGCATTATACCATAGATGGAACTTAACAAGTAAATGAAAGGAAGGCGGCCACTTTCAAACCCTCTGAAGCAGGATGGTTGCAACTCCAGTCTGTACCTGTGGTCTCCAGTGCCAGCTTCATTTTGTCCACCACGTCTTCTGTACACATTTGACTGACTGGGTCTTAGGTACTAAGATTTTTGCAAAGCATTGGACTGTAAGCTCCTGTAACGTACAAATCTGTGACAGGTCTGAGAAGAAAGCATGCAATCTCAGTTGGCTATTTGAATATCTGACACACAGTCAGATTGTAAGAGTTCTTCAGTCAAGACTTGCAAAGTGGCGGGAGAGCTAAAGATTTAAAAACGCTTCAAAATGAGGCTGTCTGGAAAGAGAGCTCTAGTCAAGGCACCAAACCCTGGCAAAGCATACACTTACTTACTTACTTACTTACTTACTTACATATCAGAATTGGTCACAAACCGCCAGTCACATAGTAGATGCCTGATGCCTAGCTGTGATAGCACTACACCATGCTGTCCACTCACATTATACCATAGATGACAGATCCTGCTGCTGTTTCTGAAAAGCTGTATTCTGAAAATGTAGTTAGGTCTGCCAAATCGATACTGATGGGGAAGAGTTTCAGGCTGAAGAAGTTGCCAGGGTGGCTTTGCCTTGATGACTCTTCCAACTGGCTATGGACTGTTGAATTTCAAAGAGGAGCAACACTCATTTGAGATTTGCTGTCCTTGCTCTTTTAACCCACCATCTATTGCTGCTTTGGATCATCATTATCGTTGCCTTCTTCTGAGAACATTGCCTAAAGTCTGCTAGTTTGATCAGAAATCCTTGGCTCCTGCAGAATAGGGATTAGCTCCCTGGACACAGTCAGGCCAGTCTCTCTAGAGGCAGGAGCTCTCACTGTCTATCCCCGTTCACAGCGCTCTCAGTCTCCTCCACTAACAAATATGAATATTTCCATAATTTACACTCTACCTGAAGCTGACCTGCTGTTCAGAAATAAAGAGCACAGACAGGACGTGCAGCTGTGAAAACACACAGTAGATGGTGCTGTGACTCTTTAACTGGGGGTCATAGGCGTGTTCAGCATTTCAAAACTGTCCCTCTCAAGGCTTCATTGTGCTCCCCTTCACCATCAAATTCCAAATGGAAGATGTTCCTGATTTACGCGGGACACATACTAATCTCAGCAGCTTTCAAGGGCATAATGGGCATAAAGTGGCACATACCAGAAACTCCAGTACATGACCATTGATAGTCAGTGCTGCCTGGCTTAACACGCTGGACGGCCACATTTTACTTTACCAATCCTAAGAAGCAGATGGCACTATTGCTCTTCGGTGAGCTAAGTGAGGAGCAACTGAAATGCATGAATGGAGCTACTAAGCTAAAAGGCCGAGATTATCACATGACCATTTTTAAGACACGCCAGGGTACAAAGACATCTGCAGCTCCCTCACTGAAAAAAGTATAACATTGATGTTGTTCATTCAACGTAAATTTTCTCTTTCAAGCAATTTAAGATTAGTCATTTAGTGTCGTAGCTTGAACTATTTGGTAAGTAAAAAAATTGTTTGTACCAAAGTAAGTTATGGTGGAGGGAATAAACGTAAAAATCCTATTTCAGTTAACTTAATATTTGAGGTTGTTTGTGTGCTGTGTTTGAGGGGCCGTTTGTATATCCTTCCGGTCGAACTTTCCAGCGTGATGGCTTTCCAACTGCCAAAAAAGAAGAACAACTTCAAAAATAGATTAACTTCAGAGTAAAACAAGTGAATTGCACCCAATGACTCTAAAATGATTTGCCTCAACTTAAAAAATGTGGGATCAATAAGCTAAAAAGAATTATATTGGTTCAGATTGAAAATATTAAGTGTGAATCAGTAACTTACTTTTTTCACTGTACACTTTCCTAGGCCAGTAAGACAAGATGTCTGACATTATAAGTTCCCTTCACACCCCTCAATCAATCCCTAAATACAGTGGGTATAGAAAAGAATCCCCCCATCAGAATATTTGAAATATATTTGTGAATTTCCCCTTGGGTGAATAAAGTATCTATCTATCTATCTATCTATCTATCTATCTATCTATCTATCTATCTATCTATCTATCTATCTATCTATCTATCTATCTATCTATCTATCTATTCCCCCTTTTTTTTTGCTTTACAGCCTTAAATGAAAACACACAAACCAATATTTCTTCCCAGCTTTCATTACTGAATGCAACCTATAAACATCCAAGTGAAAGATATCACAGCTACAGTTCAGATGAATTATAAAAAATCAAAAACAAGATGTACTGAGATTAATAAAGGATCACTCGCCCCAATGTCAATATTTTGTTGACCCACCTTTTGCTTTAATGACAGCCCTGAGTCTGTTGGGTTTCTTCTCTGTCAGCTTTGCACATCTAGATTGACCCCTACTCAATATTTGCCCCCCACTCTTCTTTACAGAACTGTTCAAGTTTGGTCAAATTGGATGGTGAGCGTTGGTGGACAGCTATCTTCAGATCTTTCCACAGATTTACAATGGGATTTAGGTCTGGGCACACCAGGCAATTCACTTGATTCTCCTTCAGCCACCATGTGGTCAATTTTGATGTGTGCTTCGGGTTGTTGTCGTGTTGAAAGGTGAACATTCTGCCCATCTTCAACTTTCTGGCAGGTTTTCCTCAAGAATTTGACGGTATTTTGCCCCATCCATTTTTCCTTCTACCCTAACGAGAGCCCCAGGTCCTGCAGCAGAGAAAGACCCCCACAACAGGATGCTGCCCCCTCCATGCTTTACTGTTGGTATGGTGTTTTGTGGATGGTGAGCTACATTGGTGCATTGGTTTGCTATTGAGGCCATATAGTTTGATTTTGGTCTCATTTGACCATAAGACATTTTCCACTTGGCATCAGAATCTTCAAGGTGCATTCTGGCAAAGCACAGATGAGCCTTAATGTGGCCTTTCTTCAGAAGTGACTTTTTCCTTGCGACCCTCCCGAACAAGCCACAATTGTGGAGCACTTGTGAAATTGTTGTCACATGCACACAATGACCACTCTTTGTCATAAAACCCTGTAACTCCTTCAAAGTGGCCATTGGCCTCTTGGTAGCCTCTCTGACCAGTTTCCTTCTTGGTCTTCTCTCCAGTTTGGTGGGATGGCCAGATCCAGGGAGGGTCCTAGTAGCACCAAATGCTTGCCACTTCTTTATGATGGACTTTACTGGGCTCCTTGGGATTGATAAAACCTTTCAGATTTTTTGGTCTCCGTCTCCTGCCTTATGTCTGTCCACAACTCTATCCCTGAGATCTTTTGAAAGTGGTCTGCCACCCATGATCAGTTGTTTGCTGTCAGTTGCACTACCAAGCAAGGGAATGAATGCTCCAGGAACAGCTTCATTAATCACACTGATTACAATTGATCACAGGTAGAAGGAAGCCAGTAACCGCAATGGAAATGGTGGACACTGACACCTGATTGAGTTTAGGGGGGTGATCCTTTATTAATCTCAGTATTTCTTGTTTTTTATTTTTTAAAATTCATCTGAACTGTAGCTGTGATATTTTTCACTTGGACGTTACAGATTGCATTGAGTAAGTAAAGCTGGGAAAACTATTGGTTTGTGTGTTTTCATTTAAGGCTGTAAAGCAAAACAAAAAAAGGGAATATTTTGAAGGGGAGATTCTTTTCTATACCCACTGTACCTGCAGGCCTTGGTTTTGGTGTAAGCTTCCTTAAGGTCCGTTTGTTACTTGAGTCCTGGAAAATGCCAGCCTTGCTCTGTCCATCTCCTTAATCATATCACAGCTACACCACCTTAGCTCGCTGCCTACCTACAGCACTGTGATAGAACCCTGCTGATTGATGCCCTGGCCTGCGTGCCCCGAGGTTACTGAGGCTTTCCCTTCTATGCGCTCCTTCACTTAATCAGGCAATCTGTTTTATATAGCACTCCTCGCAGTTACACAGTGAAAACAGTTAATACAATAAGATGTAAATAAATAAATTTAAGGGTACAAATGTGTAATGTTGGACTGATCGGCGCAGGTGAGTAAACTAACAATAGGTGATGACAGTATAGTACAATTTGTATTATTGTCACAGATCAATCAAAACTGCGATTGGTAGCCTCACATGATTCTAAATGGAACTGCGTCTTTATCTGTCATGTCGGAGGGTCTCCTTACAGGCTCTGTTGAGGTATGTAATAACCCGATGGAACAACAGGAAGGCACTATCACTAACACCGTCTTCTCCTTCTCTCCCCACAGCACTTGGAAACCACCCAGCGAGGGCACTTGATTCCGGCTTTTCTGGTATCCTATCCATAAGAGCCCCGGCTTTCTGAAAAAAGGCGTCATTTTGGTATGAGTGACCCTCTGGATGGAGCTCCAGGGCAAACTGACCCTAATCCACGCATGATGCCAAGCTTTATTTTCATTCTTTGAAACGCAGAGACAATGGCAATAATGTCTAAGGTGAGTTTTTTTTAGTTTGATTTGGTTGTTTATTAAACGGGATGACCCGGTTGGTGCCCCAAATTTTCTTCCAGCAGCCTATCATTCCTGCACTCAGCCTCATATCCTGTGTGTCTGTTTTAATGAGTGCTACCTGTCCACCCATCTGTTGCCAAACTAGCTTAGTCATGAGACTACATGAATATATGAGGGGTGATCAAACCATCTTGAGCCCGATCTATTACCAAAAACATTACTAAGACCAAGCACATTCTATTTTTCAAAATAATTCCAATAAACATGAATACCTCATCATCATCATGAATAGTTAGACAGGTATTTTCATGGTTTATGCCAGTTAGCATTTTACCCCTAACTTTAATCTAGGGTGAGGCCCATTCTTTTTATATGATCTGACACCATCTCCACCCATGTCTTCTGTGGCTTTCTCCTATTTTCCCTCCATCCCCGTGTACCACTTTCACCCAATCACCCTCTGCTTTTCACTTCATATGCTTCTCCGCACAACACCTATCATATCCACTCCAAGTCTTCTTCTTAAATCAACATTCATCTTCCTCTTACTCTGTGATACTCCACATGACTCCATGATCATTCTCATGTCTGTTCTTTGAGGCTTTCCTTCATGTTCTGTCCTCATTGTCCATGTCGCCGTAAAACATGTGCTCACATTTATAATACAGACCGTGTTGTTATACCACACTGCTGACTTGAACATCACATAAAGGGATCATTTTCCTGCAGATCATCTAATGTGGTCTACCTAATTCTCTGCATGAAATGTCCTGACACTGCACTCTATGTGGGAGAAACTGGACAAACACTCCGCCAGAGAATGAATTTACAGAGGTGCCACATCAAGCATGGCGACACAGATGTTCCTGTAGCGGCCCACTTCAACAGGCATGGACACTGTGAGAGGGACTTTAAAGTCACAGGGCTTATGGGCAACTTCAAAACACAGCAAGAGAGAAAAGAATGAGAAGTCAAACTCATGCTAAAATTTAATACATTACAACATGGTTTGAATAGAGACATGGGTCTTATGGGCAGGTTTGAGGATTGTTTGCATCTCTCGGACTGACACAGACAACCTGAGTACAGACCCACATTGTATGGAAATTCAAAAGACTTTGTTGGACATTTATCTTATCCAAAGATCTTGACCATACATTGATCTTCTCTCTTGTTAAATGGACCTCAGCCTGAAGAGGTCTATTAATTGTTTACATTTAAGATGTCTCACTTAAAGATTTGCCAATATTGTTACTTGTCCTAGTGTGTACATAAACCTGGTGAACTCCAGTTTCTGTATTCCATCTTGCCTGAAGAAGGGGCCTGAGTTGCCTCGAAAGCTTGCATATTGTAATCTTTTTAGTTAGCCAATAAAAGGGGTCATTTTGCTTGACTTCTCACTACATTCATAATGGCTAACACAGTAAAACACCCTAGTACTACAGACACCTTTCGTAAATTTTTCCCTTCAATGCCAGAGAGACTAACTTACAAACTCATACTCTTTTTATAATAATACATTTTATATAGTCCATTTCCCATGCTCAAGACACTTATGTTTACAAAGCTCATCTAAGGGTCTCGAATTAAATAACACATCCCATGGTGTTAGCACTTCAGAGTGGGAAGCACATGCCAGTCACACAGTTACAGGTTTAGAGAGCTGGTTTGGTTTCTCATCTCTCTGAGTCCGCAATTTCTCAAAGCGACCTTAACAAGGCATTGTTATGAAGCCCGAGGGTGAGGGATGACAGCTTTCTCTGCCGCTTTTCCCAGGTTCACCACTGCAAACACCTAAGCAAATCAGCATAAAATTGACCAGTTATGTGTAGTCTTCTGAGGCCTCTAAATTAAAATGGACTACACCCTCAGCATTGCCAAACTATTCCATGTATGACCCTGCCAACCCTGGTTTGGATTTTGAATAATTTTAGTGTTAGAGAATCATCGTGCTTCCGTTGTTTCAAATGTTTTTTGGATTCTGGGTCATAGTGATAGTTTATCCAGTTCTAATCCCCAGTTATGAAAAGCTTCCCACGTTTTTTCCCATCCAAATTCATTAGCTCTTTAGATCTGCTTAAAATCTCTATATCTATATAAAATCCAACGTTTGTCTGTCTGTTCGCTTTTCATGAGAGAACTACATGGTGGTCCAGATCTAATTATGCAATTATGAAAATTTCGAAAGCATCACACCCGCTGTTCGACTGACAACCGTCTCCCCGCCATTTTGGAATGCAGGGCAGGTGCTGCCATTAATCAGCAACAAAAAGAATTTTTTGTGAATTCTCTGTGTAATAAACTTAAAATGTTATAGCGTAAGGTAAATTGCATAATTAGATCTGGACCATACTTAATGGATTTAGATTGCTTTTTTTTCTATAATTTGCTTGAACATTCCAGTTGATTTTGCAACTTCTCTTATCGCGCTAATTGTCATAGTTTGCTTGCAGTACCGATTCATTCATGCTAATCTGAGAGAGGGGCAGTGAGGCGAGGGTAGGGGCGGGGCCTTCCTCACCCACATGACAGCCTTGGGGCGTGTACCTTACCTCTGCTTAGCTAGCGAACAAGACAACTGCTTAACAGATTTAGATCGGGCTTTTTTCTATAATTTTCTTGAACATTCCAGTTGATTTTGAGACTTATGCACTAAGAATCATAGTTCGCTTGCAGGAGCGATATATTTGCGCTAATCTGAGGCAGACACTGCGGGTTGAGGGGAAGGTGAGGTGTGATGTCAGGAGCGGGGAGCCGGGTGGGCTCTCCTCACTCATGCACCAGCCTCCGGGCGTATCTTACCTCCAATTAGCTAGCGAGCGAGAGAATTACTTAAGAGATTTAGATCGACTTTTTTCTATAATTTCCTTGAACATTCCGGTCGATTTTGCAGCTTTTCTCATCGCTCTAATTGTCATAGTTTACTTGCAGTACCGATTTATTCGTGCTTATCCGAGAGAGAGGCAGTGGGCTGAGGGGAGGGGGAAGCGTGACGTCAGGAGTGGGGAGCCGGACGGGGCCTTCCTCACCCACATGACAGCCTTGGGGCGTGTACCTTACCACTGCTTAGCTAGCGAACGAGAGAACTACTTAACAGATTTAGATCGGGCTTTTTTCTATAATTTCCTTGAACATTGAAGTTGATTTTGCGACTTATGCGTTAAGAATCATAGTTCGCTTTCAGGAGCGATATATTTGCACTAATCTGAGGCAGAGGCTGCGGGCCGAGGGGAGGGGGAAACGTGATGTCAGGAGTGGGGAGCTGGGTGGGGTCCTCCTCACTCATACACCAGCCTCAGGGCGTGTCTTATCTCCACTTAGCTGGTGAACGAGAGAACAACTTAACTGATTTAGATTGGGCTTTTTTCTATAATTTCCTTGAACATTCCAGTTGATTTTGCAGTACCGATTTACTTATGCACTAAGAATCACATGACAGCCTTGGGCGTGTACCTTACTTGCAGGAGTGATATATTGCTTTTTCTATAATTTCCTAATCCAGTTGAGACAGAGGCTGCAGGCAGGAGGCTAAAAGAGGCTGCAGGCCGAGGGAAGGATAAAGCGTGACGTCAGGAGAGGGGAGCTGGGTGGGGTCCTCCTCACTCATGCACCAGCCTCAGGGCGTGTCTTATCTCCACTTAGCTGGCGAACGAGAGAACTACTTAACAGATTTAGATCGGCTTATTTCTATAATTTGCTTAAACATTCCAGTCGATTTTGCAACTTCTCTCATCGTGCTGATTGTCATAGTCTGCTTGCAGTACCGATTTATTCGTGCTTATCCGAGAGAGAGGCAGTGGGCCGGGGGGAAGCGTGACGTCAGGAGCGGGGAGCCGGACGGGGCCTTCCTCACTCATGCACCAGCCTCAGGGCGTGTCTTATCTCCACTTAGCTAGCAAACGAGAGAACTACAGTACTTAACAGATTTAGATCGACTTTTTTCTATAATTTCCTTGAACATTCTGGTCGATTTTGCAGCTTTTCTCGTCGCTCTAATTGTCATAGTTTACTTGCAGTACCGATTTATTCGTGCTTATCCGAGAGAGAGGCTGCGGGCCGAGGGGAGGGGGAAACGTGACGTCAGGAGTGGGGAGCTGGGTGGGGTCCTCCTCACTCACATGACAGCCTTGGGGCGTGTAACTTACCTCTGCTTAGCTAGCGAATGAGAGAACTACTTAACTGATTTAGATTGGGCTTTTTTCTATAATTTCCTTGAACATTCCAGTTGATTTTGCGACTTATGCACTAAGAATCATAGTTCGCTTGCAGGAGTGATATATTGTCGCTAATCCAAGACAGAGGCTGCAGGCCGAGGGAAGGATAAAGCGTGACATCAGGAGCGGGGAGCCGGGTGGGCCCTCCTCACTCATGCACCAGCCTCAGGGCGTGTCTTATCTCCACTTAGCTGGCGAACGAGAGAACTACTTAACTGATTTAGATCGGCTTTTTTCTATAATTTCCTTGAACATTCCAGTCGATTTTGCAACTTCTCTCATCGCGCTAATTGTCATAGTCTGCTTGCAGTACCGATTTATTCGTGCTAATCCGAGAGAGAGGCAGTGGGCTGAGCAGAGGGGGGCGGGGCCTTCCTCACTCACATGACAGCCTTGGGGCGTGTACCTTACCTCTGCTTAGCTAGCGAACAAGAGAACTACTTAACAGATTTAGATTGGGCTTTTTTCTATAATTTCCTTGAACATTCCAGTTGATTTTGCGACTTATGCGCTAAGAATCATAGTTCGCTTGCAGGAGTGATATATTGTCGCTAATCCGAGACAGAGGCTGCAGGCCGAGGGGAGGATAAAGCGTGACGTCAGGAGAGGGTGCACCTCCATGTTTTGGAGTACACCTTGCCTCCACTTAGCTAGCGATACCCATTTGTTTATCAATTTTTAAAGTTCTGTCCTGTTTCACTACTACGCGGGGAGAGCCACGTGGGACGGCTAGTATTAGCTATAGTGATACTACATTTTAGAAATCTGGAGAACCAACATGCACAGACCTTGGTAAGGTTTAATTGTTTATGAAGAATGAATTCTACTGACTCACAACAAATCCTTAGAGTGTCTGCTGTCTCGTGTACTGCCACTCTTCAATTCTGCATAAGAACATCTTCACTGATTATAAAAGGTTAACCAAACTTTGCGGCTTTGATGTTCTGCAATGATGGAATTCTGCAGCTCATTCCTTTCTTGCAGCATACATAAGGGACTGGTGTTGGTTCACAGTGGCTAGGTGAGTGTGACTCTCATGATCAGGACCCTGACTTGATGACACTTGACTATACTTGGTTTTGTAGTTCTTAGCACCCATTTGGATTATGTTCTGAAACTGCCAGCATACACTATAGGCCGCAAATGTGAGAACCTTGCAATTCACATATTTCAGTGCACAAAATCTAATATTTGACCACGTACAAAATGAGAATCTATAGAAAGCCCTATTTTGGTTCAGGGTCATTTTATTTTAGCTGGTGCCGTCATGTCTCTCCATGAAAGATGGTGACACACTGTTCTGGTATCCATGTTCTTGATCTCTGTCTAAAAAAAAAAAACACCTTGTCTGTCCTTGCTAAAGCCGAAAGGCTTTTCTGTGAAGACTTTAGTATGAGGATTGTGTGGTCTGTGCCTGTGACGATGGTTCTGGTTTGTGTACTCGGCCCGTTTGTCACTCATTTCAACCCAAACCTGTTGCTTAAGCCTGATGCTGCCCAATCCTTTGACTGCTTGTTTCCTCATTGAAAACTTGTATCTGCTTGTATCTGGATCCTGATAGCAGTTAACTTTCCAGAAATACCTGGTCTTATTTATAGCTTCTGGAAGGTTCTTTGCAGAGGTCGGGGAAACCCCACAGGAGATATAAATAGGGCAGAGTGTGACTTTGAAGGGGACAGAATGTGGGCTGGAGAGACAGCCGTGCATCTGTAGGTGTTTGAGACACTGCAAGCATGATAGTCCTGAATTAATTAGGAGGCAAGGCAGGGATTGCTGTGACAAGTGTCAGACAGCATTTGTTGTTTTGAAGGCATTCTCCCACCTGAGGCAGCAGAGGAGTTACGCCAGACTGCTCTTTGTGGACTTCAGCTCGGCATCTAACACCATCCTCCCACAAAGACTGGTGTCCAAACGGGCAGATCTGGGACTTCCATCACTCACCTGTAGCTGGATACTGGACTTCCTGTCTGGTCGCTCCCAGAGGGTCAGGCTGGGTCCCCACAGCTCCACTGCTCTCAGCCTCAACACCGGGACGCCACAGGGTTGTGTGCTCAGCCCGCTCCTCTACACCCTCTACACATATGACTGTGTCCCACTCCCCACTCACCATAGCAACAAGATCATAAAGTTCACGGATGACACGACGGTGGTCGGACTCATCTCGGGCAAGGAGGGTGAGCTGGCAAACAGGGATGAGGTGGAGTGGCTGTCAGAGTGGTGCACAGTCAATAACCTCCTCCTCAACACCACAAAAACGAAGGAGCTTGTTACTGACTTTAGAAAAAACAAAACTGACATCCAGCCACTCATCATTGGCGGGGCCTGTGTGGAGAGGGTACCGCTGTTCAGGTTTCTGGGCATTGAGCTGGAGAATGACCTGACCTGGAGCACCAACACCAAGGAGCTGATGAAGAAGGCACAGCAGAGACTGTATTTTCTGAGAATCCTCACAAATAATCATCTCCCCAAAAAGCTGCTCCTTGCTTTTTATCACTGTTCCATCGAGAGTGTGCTCACGTACGGACTGTGTGTGGTACAGCAGCTGCACTTCCTCAGAAAGGAAAAGGGTCGTCAGGACAGCGGAGAGAACAATTTGTTGTACCCTCCCCACTCTGGAACAAATCTACACCTCCCAATGCCGCAAAAAAGCAATAGACATTTCAAAGGATTCATCACATCCCGGTCATTGCCTCTTCCAGCTTTTGCCATCGGGCAAGATATACAGATCTATCTATCTCATATAGTGCCTATCATTTATATCTATCTATCTATTGTGGCATATGGCCGGTCATTCGTCCCGGCCAATACCTCCTGGCCTCCAGATGGAGCCCTCCCTGCAGCATGGAGGTGCCCCGAATGCCAGCAGGGAATTATGGACAATGGAGTTTTTATCCACAGCTCTGCTGGATACCACGGGGGCCGCTAGAAGGCACTGCAGGGAGGAACAACGATGGTCTTCCCTACAACCCAGAAGTGCGTCCTAGTCACATGGACAGAAGAAACGACATGCTTCCGGATTGAAGAAAAGGAGTTTTTATCTGACCCGAAAGTGTTACCAGTCACATGGACAGAGAGAGAGAAACACTTCCGGGTCAAGGACTATAAAAAGGACTGTGGGAGATCCCAGGGTGAGCTGAGCTGGGTGGCAGGGTGGCAACGCGTCTGGGAGTGGAGGATTTATTGACAATTGTATTGTGTTTATTATTATATGAGTACTGTGGAGAGGAGGGTGCTTTGTGCACTTTATTATTATAATAAATTCAACTTTTGGACTTTTAACTGGTGTCTGACGCTTGATCCGAGGGTTCAAGGGAGCGATAGCGCCCCCTATCTATCTATCTATCTATCTATCTATCTATCTATCTATCTATCTATCTATCTATCTATCTGATATAGTGCCTTTCATTTCTATCTATCTATCTATCTATTGTGAACCCGGCCCGGACACAGACAGGCGGACATCTTGTCAAAACACCACCACACATTTATTTACACAATATTTACAATTACTGGTCACTAAGACCCCAGTTCAAAGGTCACTCAGACCCCAGTCACGTGCACAAACACCCCAAACACAGTCCTGGCCTCACAATGCCTTGTCTTCGGGCCGCCTCCACAGCTCCTCTGTGCCTCGTCCTTCCACCTCCCGATTCCAGCCTCGAACGAATGGAGACGGCCCCTTTTATATGGTTCCCGGATGAGCACCAAGTGTTCCCGGCATTCCTCCTCTGGCCACGCCCCAGCGTGGCGGAAGTGCCAGCTGTCCTCCCGACTGCTCTCCGGGCGCCGTCATAAATCTTCCCCCCAGCACTTCCTGGTAACAGGTCCCCAAGGCATTGGGGCGCCTCCTGGCGGTGACCACAGGCCCCTACAGGGTAGGGCTTCCATGCCCTGTACCCGTGGCCCCCAAAGCAACCCGGAAGGCAACCCCCACGTGATCCAGGGTGGGTGCAGACCCACATCCGGTCCTTCCTGTCGTCCCGGCCGGGTCATGGCCCCTGGCATCCCTGACACTATCTATCTTTTATATAGTGCCTTTCATTTCTATCTATCTATCTATCTGATATAGTGCCTTTCATATCTATCTATCTATCTATCTATCTATCTATCTATCTATCTATCTATCTATCTATCATATAGTGCCTTTCATATCTATCTATCTATCTATCTATCTATCTATCTATCTATCTATCTATCTATCTATCTATCATATAGTGCCTTTCATATCTATCTATCTATCTATCTATCTATCTATCTATCTATCTATCATATAGTGCCTTTCATATCTATCTATCTATCTATCTATCTGATATAGTGCCTTTCATTTCTATCTATCTATCTATCTATCTATCTATCTATCTATCTATCTATCTATCTATTATATAGTGCCTTTCATTTCTATCTATCTATCTATCTATCTATCTATCTATCTATCTATCTATCTATCTGATATAGTGCCTTTCATTTCTATCTATCTATCTATCTATCTATCTATCTATCTATCTATCTATCTATCTATCTATCTATCTATCTATCTATCTCATATAGTGCCTTTCATTTCTATCTATCTATTTATTCTCTGTGGTCTAAACAGCGGAGAACTTTATTTAGGCACACCAGTATTTTATATATGCCTGTTTTCTGTACAACAATAAATAAACCTACCAAATAGGGTTAAACTGCTAATATCGTGTGGTGTCAGTGATTTTTACCGTAAACAGTTGTAGTGGTCCGGTGCCGCCAACATTCACACCATTGAAGAGATGATGATTTATTTATTTTCTTGGTAGACATTCCATGAACACAGCCAGCCTTGGCCCGACCTCCACACACTCACAAGCAGAAACAAAAAAGCCACCAGTAATAAAAGAACAAATAAAGAATGTATCAAACAATAATAAATGAAAATACCGATCCCACACCAGTTCCCCTTACGGTGATTTACAATAAACACAAAAACAAAGCACAACAATAAACACTCACTATAAAGTCCATGGAAAACGGCAACGGATGAAATGCAATGATGGTGGTAGATAGTCCAGAAATCAGTACGTTGAATGGGAATGTAAAGACAGTCCTAGCGGTATTTCCTGATGAAATGAAGACGGATGAATGGGATCAGCAGCACTCCTTTCTTCACAGGATGACAACAAATCCTCGGACAGTCCTCATGTGCAGGAAGACACCAGACAGACGATAGTCCAAAACAAGAGACGATCCAGGACAAAACAAGAATCCACAGGTATCAGAACGGAAGGTAGATGGACAGGAACTTCAGACACGAAACACAAAATACTTTTCTTTTTTTTTAGGTATCACTAGCCACCTTTTAAATGTCGCGCTGGCCTCCTTGTACCCAACAAACCCTGCTCCCTCAGAAGATGACCAATAACAGCCACTGCACAGACTGCTGGGAGATGAAGTTTCAATCCCCAGTAACACCTCTACACAGTATATATAATATGTATATTCTCCTGGAGGTCTGTGCTTCTCACCTTATCTCTAAGATGGAGCCCAGCCACTCTGCAAAGAAAGCTAATTTTGGTCGATTGTATAATCTCATTCTTTCAGTCATTGCCCAAAGTTCATGACCATAGGTGAGGGTAGGGATGTAGATCGGCCGGTAAACCTAGAGCTTCGCCTTCTGACTCCGCACCTTGTTCACCACAATGGATTGGTATAGCGATCTCATGACTGCGCTCCACCCTCCAATCCATCTGTCGATCTCACCATCTCTTTTATCCTCACTCGTGAACATGACCCTGAGGTACTTAAAATCCTCCAACTTGAGGCAGGAGCTCACTTTCCACTCTTAGAGGACAGTCTACCTCTTTCCTCCTGAGGAACAATGCCTTAGATCTGGTGATGCTGATCCTCATACCTGCCCCTTCACACTCGGTTGCAAACTGTCCCAATGCATGCTGGAGTTCACAGCCCGATGAAACCAACAAGACCACATCATTTGCAAAAAGCAGTGACGCAATTCTAAGGCCACTGAACTACACCCCCTCATCTCTCCATCTGCACCCTGATATCCTGTCCATGAAAATCACAAATCCCTGACCGTCACAGCCATAGTCCTTTTGGCCCTTTGGTACCGCTCTACTGCTTCGGGAGTTTCCTATGCTAACCATACATGGAAGGTCTCCTTCTGCAGGCGGATGGCATCCTCCACCTCTGGTGTTCACCATTGGGTCCTTGGGTTGTCACCTCAAGAGGCACCTATGGTCTTTAGGCCGTAACTCCTTAATGCTGCTCCCACAATGGAGGCTTAGAACAAGGTCCATTTGGGTATCTCCAGCCTTCCCAGGGAAAGGCTCCTTTGGATGTTGGAGTTGAAAGTCTTCTGGATATGGGCCTCCCCGAGATGTTCCCAGTCCACCCTCACTACTTGCTTGGGCTTTCCAGGTCTGGCCAGGCGTTTATATATATATGCTAGCAAAATACCCGCGCTTCACAGCGGAGAAGTACTGTGCTAAAGAAGTTATGAAAAAGAAAAGGAAACATTTTAAAAATAACGTTACATGATTGTCAATGTAATTGTTTTGTGACTGTTATGAGTGTTGCTGTCATCAACGATTAGATTATCATTATTTCTTTCAATCAGGTTCGTATTTGGAGGATGTGTTGCGTTCAAGTTATATTCCGTGTTTGTCAACCGTTGTAAAGATAACAGGTTTCATTCATCGAAGTGTTCACTACCCAAATCGGTACTCGTGAATCTAAGATGTTTAACAGGCATTCCCGGTATTAAGTTGTGGATTTGCCTGCAAATATTTAGCGGCAGCATGTCTATGAACGTAATTTAAACTTAAGCTTTACACCTTGCTTTCCTATTGATATGTCTACAAAGGCTTCTTCAGTTTCAGACGGTTGTTCCTTTCTTACTGCATCAATAAACAGCTCGTCTTCCTCTTTATCTGAGACATCACACACTGCATGCACGGGTTTACCTTTCCCAGTCCTGCAAACTTTAGCAAAGTGGTTCAATTTACCACATTTTTTACACTGTCTTCCTTTAGCTGGACATTGACTTTTTCCACCGTGTGCTTTGTTTCTGTAGTAGCTGCACTTATGAATATGCTTGTATGCGTCACACGCTTCATATTCTTTTGCTGCCTTCTCAATTGCGTAATGCGTTTTTTGTTCAGCGCTATTTGGAGCTCTTGCTTTTTGTGTGCATACTGCGTTCACAGTCAGTTTACGTGAGCCGCTCGGAGTACATGCATCGAAGGTTCTCAGCTGTGCTTGTGTTATCTTGTGCGATCTTGCGACTTCCACAGCTTTATTTAATGTTAGCTCAGACCCGGCACTTAAAAGTTTGCTGAGTTTGTGCCAAAAACTATTCTATCCCTGACCATCTCATCTTCGTTTGCATAAGCACAGTCCTTCACCAGCAATTTTAACTCCGTTACAAAGTGATGAAAAGTCTCGTTTATACCCTGCGTCATCTCATTAAACTTGTATCTCGCGAATATCATATTCATCGTAGGCATGACAAACGCCAGGGGCAGCCTGTCTATGAACTTAATTTAAAGTTAAGGTTTACACCGTGTGCTTTGTTTCCGCAGTAGCTGCACTTATGAATATGCTTGTATGCGTCACTCGCTTCATATTCTTTTGCTGCCTTCTCAATTGTGTAATGCGTTTTTTGTTCAGCGCTCTTTGCAGCTCTTCCTTGTTCTCTGCGTACTGCGTTCACGGGCAGGCACTCAATTACGTGGGAGGCGTGACGATGAGGGACGCAACTCCGCCTCACACGGCAACCGAGCTGCAGGCTATGGCCGTATATATGTACGTAAGTAGGTGCCAGTTATGACCGTTACGCGTAGAAGTTCGAAATGAAACCTGCCCAACTTTTGTAAGTAAGCTGTAAGGAATGAGCCTGCCAAATTCCAGCCTTCTACCTACACGGGAAGTTGGAGAATTAGTGATGAGTCAGTGAGTGAGTGAGGGCTTTGCCTTTTATTAGTATAGATGTATACTATTTCTATAGTTTCAATACTATATACATTATCTATTGTACATACATATAAACATACACTGTTCCTGTGTATATGCTGTATGCTGTATATCTATTTTATATTATAAATTTAGGTGTGAAAATGGATTCCACTTTAAATCTTGATAGTCATGTGAATGCAGTGGTAAAATCCTGCTTTTTCCAGTTGAGGCGCCTGTTTTCTCTAAACGCAACTTTGAAGCAGTGATACGTGCTTTATAACCTCTCGTCTCGATTACTGCAATGCACCTCTTTTTGGAATTAGCCAGGCCTCCATTGCTCACCTACAGCTGGTGCAAAACGCCGCTGCTCGATTTTTAACTGGCACAAGAAAGCTTGAGCACGTTACCCCGATTTTGGCTTCCCTTCACTGTCTTCCAGTTCGTTTTCGATATTCGTTTTAAGATCCTTGTGTTTGTTTTTAAATCCTTTAATGGCTGTGCCCCATTTTATCTGTTGGAACTGCTGCACCCTTACGTACCGCCTCGCCCCTCTCAGGTCAGCAGACCAGACCCTTTAAGTCGTTCCTAAGACGCGATGCAAACTCCGAGGTGATCGGGCTTTTTCAGTTGCAGCTCCAAACTCCTGGAATGATGCGCTGTTGCACCTTAGGCCGACTCCTTCACTTGCTGTCTTTAAATCTTATTTAATAACACACTTTGACTCCCTGGCCTTTGACGCAGTGGGAGATGTTGACTATCTGTTGTCACACACGAGCGATTAGGAGGCAGTCAAAGAGCCTAAAGGTGAGTAAACTATTGAGAGATATGGAGTGGTCACGTGGTACTTACCTGAATCTCTTCTCTCCACAGAAAGCCAGAAGGAATTTAATTACCTCCACTTCTGGGTATACAAAATGGCAGACGCATCATCACTTCCATCCATCACCAATGACATCACTTCCGGCCACCACCAATGACATCACTTCCGGTTCATCCTAATGACGTTGGTTCCGGTTCCTGTCTGACGTCACTTCATGCCAACCATTTCCTGTTTCCCATAATCCTTACTGTATAAAACCATCATTTTCATCTCAGTAAATTGTCAAATGTACCTTTGCAATCAAAGACTTTTGATCTTTTTTTTCTTATATACTCAGCAAAAAAAGAAACGTCCTCTGACTTTCAACTGTTTTTACTTTCAGTAAACTTAATGTGTAAATATTTGTATGAACAGTAAAAGAGTCAACACCATAAGACATAAACTAAAAATGTTTCACAATGTGTCCCTGAATGAAGGGAGGCTCAAAATCAAAAGTACCAGTCAGTATGTGGTGTGGCCACCAGCTGCTTGAAGTACTGCAGTGCATCTCCTCCTCATGGACTGGACCAGATTTGTCAGTTCTTGCTGTGAGATGTTACCCCACTCTTCCACCAAGGCACCTGCAAGTTCCTGGACATTTCTGGGGGGAATGGCCCTAGCCCTCACCCTGCGATCCAACAGGTCCCAGATGTGCTCAATTCCTTCGATGATAAACACGAATCCGTCCATCACCCCTGGTGAGACAAAACTGGGACTCATCAGTGAAGAGCACTTTTTGCCACTCCTGTCTGGTCCAGCGAAGGTGGGTTTGTGCTCATAGGCGTTGTTGATGGTGATGTCTGGTAAGGACCTGCCTTACAACAGGCCTACAAGCCCTCAGTCCAGCCTCTCTCAGCCTACTGCGGACAGTCTGAGCACTGATGGAGGGATTGTGTGTTCCTGGTGTGACTCGGGCAGTTGTTGTGGCCATCCTGTACCTGTCACGCAGGTATGATATTCGGATGTACCGATCCTGTGCAGGTGTTGTTACACGTGGTCTTCCACTGCGAGGATGATCAGCTGTCCTTCCTGTCTCCCTGTAGCGCTGTCTTAGGCGTCTCACAGTGCGGACATGGCAATTTATTGCCCTAGCCACATCAGCAGTCCTCATGCCTCCCTGCAGCATGCCTAATGCACGTTCACGCAGATGAGCAGGGACCCTGGGCATCTTTCTTTGGGTGTTTTTCACAGTCGGTAGACAAGTCTCTTTAGTGTCCTGCGTTTTTAGAACTGTGACCTTAAATGCCTACTTTCTGTAAGCTGTTAAGGTCTTAACGACCATTCCACAGGTGCATGTTAATTCATTGATTAGGGTTAATTGAACATGCATGGAAAACATTGTTTAAACACTTTACAATGAAGATCTGGAAAGTTATTTGGATTTTTACAACATTATTGTTGAAATACACAGTCCTGAAAAAGGGACGTTTCTTTTTTTGCTGAGTATATACAGTATTGTCCGAGGGCAATATACGGGGACGGTCCCCAAACCTTTATATTTGTCACGACTTATTTTTTCAAGGGAAAACCTCACACTGTGTACTTTCTATCATGAATTTCTTCAGCTCTTATGTGTTTCTGTTTCTTTTACCCTTTGGTTATTGTTTGTCTGATATGTTGGTTTTTATTGTACAGCATTTTGGTCATATTTGATGTTGTTTTTAAAGTGCTTTATAAATAAATAAATGATTATTGTCATGTGCACAGAGTATAATGAAATTCTTATTTCTAAATATCCTCAGTACAGTGACATAACAAAAAAAGACTCAGACACACAAAAATAAATACAGCAGAGTACCATACAGTGTAAATCCAATCATAAACAGTACCACATACAGTATATTATTTGTTATTATGTTCAGTAACCTCACAATCTGTGGACAGAAGTGCTTCTGAATTTACTGATGCAAACTCCAATGCCTCCTGTACTATTTGCTAAAAGAATGAGTAAGAAAAGCGACTTAGCAGAATGGCTGAGGTCTACTAATTATTGCATTTGTTTTTTTAAGGCACCGTGTGTTGTGTATCTTTTGAACTGAAGGCAGTTTGGTGCCAGTAATATGCTGTGCCACCTTCACCACTCTCTGCTGCTCTGTGCTTTTATGATTTTGAGCCAAGCAGGTGCCATGCCAAGATGTAATGCAGACAGATAGGGTGGACTCCACTGGGCACCTATAGATGTTTGTGAGCAAAGATGGAGAAATATGATACATCTGAGGAAGAAGAGGCATTGGTGAGCCCTTTTATAGAAGAGCTGAAATGTGTTGTGTCCACATTAGTTCATTGGTGATACTCACTCCAAGAAATGTAAAGCTGCTTATTGTTTCAACAGCATCCCCTTCGATTTAGATATTTGTGTTGTCAGCCTTCTGCTTCCTAAAGTCTACGATCAGCTCCTTGGTTTTGCTGACATTAGAGGTTACTGTCTTGGCCCAATAGACTTCCCCTCTGTAGGCCATCTCATCATTATTGATGGCGAGACCCATGACTGTGGTGTTGTCACCAGATTTGACATGGAGTTGGTGCTGCATGTGGCCACATCATCAATTTGGAATAAGGACTACAGAATGGGACTCAGAACACTACCCTGTGGAGTGCCTGTGCTGAGGGTCAGCTTGGAGGATGTGATGTTGACACTCTGGACATGTTGAGGTCTGTTGGTTAGGAATTCCACAATCCAGTTACAGAGGGAGGTGTCGAGTCCTAAACTGGTCAGCTTTGATGATGTAATGGTGTTAAATGATGACCTTAGAGGATTGATTTACCGTATATATACGATACGGATAAGTCGGGGCTTGGTTTTACAGTATAATTTCTCATATTTTATAATGTTGGTCGTATAAGTCGAATGCGTAAAACTCTATTAAAACTCTATGCGTAAAAAGCTATTGTTACAAGAGATTATGATATGCTAACGCCCACCTGAGAGAGTCAGCACGGAGCACACTACCCTTTTGTTTCTATGTATTGCGCCTACGTGACCACACGGTAAGACCCGAATTATTCCGAAGCGACGTTTGCACTGTTTTGTGTTTTTTTTGTATCTCGTACACCTTTATCGTAAGAGCATCCCTTATCTACGATGGAGCGTTTGATCAGAAGAGAATACCGTCACGCTTGGGTCACAGATTTGCACAGGAGGTTGTAGAGACAGGAACGTAATGCAAACACTGCAAACAAACATGTCTCTTTTTCAAAAGTTTAAACTGGGCTCCTTGACAAGACGGAGGTGACAGTTCCGTCTCACAATTAAAAGAATGCAAACATATCTTCCTCTTCAAAGGGATGCGCGTCAGGAGCAGGGAATGTCAGAGAGAGAGAGAGAAAAGCAAACAATCAATCAAAACTGACAGGGGCTGTTCGGACTTTTAAGTCTGCGAAGAACCGCGCGGATCGCGCGATAGATCAGCCGCAAGTAAGCCCAGCAAGCAAGGGAGCAATGCGAAGGTAGTCTTTCGGCGTCTGTTTTAACTTGTAGGGGTGCGAACAGTCCCCAGCTCACGATATGAAGCTGGTTTTAAATTAAACGTCGTCGAAGTGGCGAAAGAAATCGGTAACTACGCTGCTGCAACAAAATTTGAAGTGTCTGAGAAACTGGTGCGAGATTGGAGGAGGCAAGAAGATGTAAACAAAAAAATATTCAAGTGTCGTATTTTTGAACGGGCGTATTTTATGATCGATTTTTCAGGTTTCAAGACCCAACTTACAGTATAAGTGAGTATATACGGTAAGAATGTTTACGTTAATCCTTACAGATTTCGTTTTTTTCGCCTAACTGGAGTTTTTTTTTTGTTTTTTTTTTCTGTCCTCACTGCCATCTGACTTTACCTTTTTGTTTTTTGTTATTTATTTTTAATATTATTGCCTAATCTTAATTGTTTTTTTCATGTCTTGTAAAGCACTTTGAGCTCCATTGGTTGCATGACATGGTGCTATATACTGTAACTGTAATCTTTAACAGGACTCTGACATATCAGTTTTTATCATCCTGATGTGCCAGCATGTTATAAAGTCCCAGGGACATAACATCGTCTGTGGACCAGTTGTGATGATGTGCTAACTGCAGGTGATCATCACTATCTGAAATATTCTGTGTACCGTGTCCCTCAAAGAACTTCATCAAGAGTGAAGTGAGTGCCACCAGCGTGTAGTCATTCAGACAGTCCACTTTGGTTTTCTTAAGCACCAGGATAATTGATGTCTCTTAGAAGTGGATGGAGACCACAAAACATACTCCATTAGAAGGTGTGAGGGAAACTGGAGCCCAGCATTGGGTAAAATGAACAGGACATCCCTGTTGGCACACCAGTTGCACATTGCCAGTTCCTGTACCAGTTGCATATGGGATACAAAGGGTGTACATACTGTAAGAAAGGCGCTATATTGAGCCCAACCCGACACAGATTGACACGGAGGCACGTGTAAAAACACAGCTGGAGGGCACGTCTTCCCCATAATCCCTCCAGCCACAGCACAGTACACTAAGCAACACTAATCACTCCTTCTTCTTCCACCACCACTCCTCCGTAAGCTTTGTCCTCCTCCTCCCGACTAGTACCCGGAAGTGCTCCAGATGTTTGATCGCTGAGTTCCGGCTGCCCACGCGGGCTCAGGAGTCCCAGGTACAGCACCCCCTGGCGGTATCCTTCAATAAGGGCGCGTAAATAAAGGCGAGCTTCAAAAGGGCGACCTCAATTGGGCGCAGCGAATAAAGGCAAACACAACACAACAAAATTCTTACAGAAAATGTATTAGATAAAGGCAATGATTGAACGTATAAAAAAGGCAAAAGCAAGAATATTAAAACATCCAATTAATTAATTCATGAACTTCTAACGAACTATTTCTGGAACAAATTTGTGAAGAAAATTTATTAGATAAAGGCAATGATTGAACATTTTCCAATCCTATATTCAGTGGATTTCCAGATGTGTTTCCCGTTGATAGTTCTCTCCTTTCTGAATGTGTAGCCTTCAACTACGAGTAGATCTGCGCCTTTGTTGCTCTTCACATATTGCAGAGCCATTTGAACTAAATTATCTACGAACGTGCTCAATTGAGGTCGCCCTTTTGAAGCTCGCCTTATTGAATAGAGCCCCCCGGGCAGTGCCTGCGGGACCCAACAGGGCTGCACCCAACTCCAAGTCTCATGGAGCCCTGTGGGAATCCGAGGCACCACTCCAACCCAGGGGAGGGTGGCAGCCATCTAGTGTCCAGGGGGAGGTATTGCACCTTCTCAGGCTGCTCCCCCTGAATATAGTGTGCAGGGGCGTCCCGGCTGGGCATGGACCCCGGCCGCCTGCCACAATACAAAAACTGAGATAACATAAAAGTCTACATATGTAGGGGCTGGGCTGGAAACTGAATCTGAGCCCCTAGAGCTGTGAGTTAACACTGGCAGCCCCAGTAACATGATGTCTTTTCATATTTACAGTAAATTCTTCTCCACCCTAAGAAAACTTCCTTATGAAGCAACCTTTTCAACCCTCATAACAATAATGACCTTTCTCAAGCCCTAACAGTCACTTATGCACAATCTGCTTTAGTCTAAATTCAGTGTGTTTGTGTGTAGAGGAAGGATGCACATGGCCTTTGATGGCCTAGTGGCCTGCCCAGTATTGCTTCCTTTCCTGCCTTATGGCAGATTCTGTGACTCTGAACTGGATTAAACTGGTCCAGTTTGCCTCCCACACCCCAAACATACACGTGATATGTTAATGGATTCCTCTAGTTTGACTTCATATGTGTGAGAATGGATGTGTGAATGAGCGTGGAGTGCATCCAGGGTTTTTTCCAGGTTTTAAAAATGCATGTATGGGTGGAAAGATGGACTCAGGGCTGGAAATGCCTCAGCTGAGCAGCCATCCAGTAATCAGTTAATGTGCATGCAGGTTCTCAGAGGTGGGAGAGCAACATTTCACACACAACTCTTTTATCATTTATTCGTGTCCTTCCTATTTTGGGTAACAGCATCCATTCACTGATTTCTGATATAGTGAAAAGGGTAGCCTGCCATTCAAATGTGCAATCACTCCAGTTCCCTTTGTGAAGCCTGACTCTCCACTAACTGAAAGAGCTGTTGGCACAGCAGCCGAGATGACAAGGACGGCTAGCCAGGGAGTGACAGAAAGTGAGTGAGAGAGGCAGAGAGAGAGAGAGAGAGAGAGAGACAATGAGTGGTCCTCACAGTCAGGCCCCCTCCATTACTTTATGCTTTAGTCTTACTGGCATAAATCACATCCCCTGGGAAAGTCAAAAATCCTTTTTTACACCAGAATCATTAAAACACTCTAGACAAGAGCAGGGCATTCAGCCCAACAAAGCTCGCCAGTCCTATCCACTGTGGTACCCAGCCGGGACGCCCAGGAGGCTTACACCTCCTCCAGACCACAAGGGGGCGACCACCCTGGTGGCTTTGGGGACCACGGGAACTGAGCTTGGAAGCTCAACCCTATAGGGCCCTGTGGTCCCCCAATGCCACATCCGGAAGTGCTGAGGGGGAAAAAGACCAGGGATTCCCGGAGTGCTTCCAGGTGCACAGCCTGTACTTCCACCACACTGGCACCTGGAGCACATCCGGGTGGGGATAAACGGGGCCTCCTCCCTCCATTCGAGGGCTGGAGTCGGGAGTGCGGAGGACAAAGTCTTGGTGGAGAGGAGTGGAGGCGGCCTGAAGTAGGAAGAGGCATTGTGTGAGGGCCTGGACTTTTGGGGGTTGTGTGGCACCTGTAAATATTGTGATAGATTAGGGCTTCGTCGTCCCCCTTGAGCCCTCAGACACCAGATCAAAGTCCAAATGTTATTTTATTTATAATAACAATGTGCACAAAGCACCTGCACTCCCCAATACTCAATAAACCAATACTTCAATCACTAAACGATAATCAATCCTTCACTCCCAGACGCGTTGCCACCCTTCCACCCAGCTCAGCTCATCTGTCTGGGATCTCCCACAGTCCTTTATAGTCCGCTTCTGAGCGCTCAGTCCATGTGATTATCCAGCAGGTCAGGAAAAACTTCTCTTTTTCTTCAGCCCAGAAGTATACAATTTCTTACGTTCCCATGACTTGGAAATACTTCCGGGTTATACGGAAAATATAAATCCCTGGGCCTCCCTGCAGCGACTCCTGGCAGCCCCCATGGTATCCAGTAGGGCTGTGCATTATAACTCCACTGTCCATGATTCCCTGCTGGCATTCGGGGCACCTCTATGCTGAAAGGAGGGCTCCATCTGGCGGCCTGGGGGCATTGGCCAGGATGAATGGCCGGCCCTATCTCACAATATAAATAATGTATAATCAACGTGTGTTGGGGGAACCATCAGTGTCCGTCTGTCTGTGTCCAGGCCATTGTCCACACCACTTAATTCTTTCAAAATAACATCAAGTTGAGTTTTGGAGACCCCTTAAGTTCTACTGTCTACCACACTACTTGGTAGATTATTCTATGTGTCTATAGTCCTTTGTGTAAAGAAATACTTGCTAATGTTTGCACAAAATGTACCCTTAATCATTTTCCAACTGTGCCCCCATGTTCTTGTTGGACTCATTTTAACTCTTTGAGGGCTGCATATTTTTTCCAAAAAATTATGCTTTCACACCGAAATCAACCTAAAACGTCTGTTGTGGCTGCCAACTTGTCAAGCTTGCTGCCAGGCTGTCTTCACGTAGCTGGGACAGCAGCAGTGGTCACGGTCGCAGCGCATTGCAATCTGGTTTCTACCTCTTATCATTGTTAAGTGGCAGTCTTCCCTGGCAAACATTGTCAGTACCACGACTAGCTGGGGACCGATCAGCTGAAGCTGGAACCTCACATTCATTTTTGATCACTTGGATCAAAATCTGAGTCCGACAAGTCAGAGTCCAGTTTAGAGATAATAGGCAATGCGTCATCCATGGACTATTTTGCTTTACGCATTTGCTTTGATCTCTCGCCAGATGTCATGTGCCATTTTTGCCATTGTGTGCGCCTTGCTACTCACGACAGCGCAGGGAATCTCGGTCAAACCAATGAATCTAACTTTCCTTCTCGCAACGAGAGCCCAACGTAACGGTTGGTTTTGTCAGAGTTTACAGTCGATTACCATCGTCAACTCCTTCTTTTGACAAAAGTCGACGTCAGCCCTGAAAGAGTTAAAATAACAGTCTTGATCCAATGTATTAATTCCTTTTATAATTTTAAGCACTTTAAGAAGAAGTGATAAGATCAAGGGTGGTATGGTGGCGCAGTGGGTAGCGCTGCTGTCTCGCAGTTAGGAGACCCGGGTTCACTTCTCGGTCCTCCATGAGTGGAGTCTGCATGTTTCCTCCCACAGTCCAAAGACATGCAGGTTAGGTGTATTAGAGATCGTAAATTGTCCCCAGTGTGTGCTTGGTGGGCTGGCGCCCTGCCCAGGGATTTGTGTCCTGTGTTGGCTGGGATTGGCTCCAGCAGACCCCCATGACCCTGTGTTAGGGTTAATGACTGACTGACTGATAAGATCAAAAAAAGAATCCGCAAATCACTCCTATTAGAGAAGCAACATTCAGATAAATGGGAGAGTCGAAAGGAGTCCGAAAATACTGGCGGCACTAGATGACTGCATGAAATAATAAATCTGTGCATATTAAGAGTCAGATGACGTGATTAGAGGAGGTAATGGTAGCAGAAAAGCAAATGACTTGTATTATTGATCATTCACTCCATGAACTGAGGCATTTGTGTGTATCGATGGGCAAATAAAGAATTGTTCTACATTCTCACCTGGTCTCCCTGAATGACTTCTTTGAAATTGAAGGAAAGTTTCTTCTACAACATCATTTAGAGAAACTGGAAAAAAAAAATGAAAGACTTAGTGAGTCCAGTGGTGTCCTACACAATCCAAAGGCAATTGGAAACTGGAAGAAACAGAGCCAAAGTCACAAGGCAATCAGAAGACAAGTTTCTGAGGGTCACCAGCTGGCATGACAGGCGCCTCACAGCATAAGAGCTTCAAGCACAGCTTAACAGTGCAGGTTGAAAAGAGCGAGTGTCGCCTTCTACTGTGAAGAGGAGACTTTGTGCTGCAGGTTTGTCAGGGCAGGTGGCAGGAAGAAAGCCATTCCTTAAAGCAGCATTTCTCAACCTTTACGTATTTGCGATCCCGAGTTTTAATCGCGCCCCCCCTAATGTTTTTTTGAAAGGAGCCCACTAATACCAATTTGTTCTTTTTTAATGAATGAAATATCATTATCAATCTGATTTCCGGCCTGTTGCTCTGACGTCACATCTGATGAAGACGATGGAGTGGCTGCTGCTTCACCACCTGAGGCCACAGGTCCGCCACACCCTCGACCCTCTGCAGTTTGCATACCAGGAGAAGGTGGCAGCCGAGGATGCCATCATCTATATGCTACACCGATCCCTCTCCCACCTGGACTGAGGCAGTGGTGCTGTAAGAATTATGTTTCTGGACTTCTCTAGCACCTTCAACACCATCCAAACTCTGCTCCTTAGGGACAAGCAGACAGAGATGGGAGTAGACTCACACCTGGTGGCATGGATTGTGGACTATCTTACAGACAGACCTCAGTATGTGCGTCTCGGGAACTACAGGTCTGACATTGTGGTCAGCAACACAGGAGCACCGGAGGGGTCTGGACTTTCTCTGGTCCTGTTCAGCCAACATACATCAGACTTCCAATACAACTCGGAGTCCTGCCACGTGCAAAAGTTCGCTGACGGCACTGCTATTGTGGGCTGCATCAGGAGTGGACAGGAGGAGAAGTACAGGAAGCTAATCAAAGACTTTGTTAAATAGTGTGACTCAAACCACTTACACCTTAACACCAGCAAGACCAAGGAGCTGGTGGTGGATTTTAGGAGGCCCAGGCCCCTCATGGACCTCGTGATCATCAGAGGTGACTGTGCAGACCTATAAATATCTGGGAGTGCAGCTGGATGATAAATTGGACTGGACTGCCAATACTGATGCTCTGTGTAAGAAAGGTCAAAGCCGACTATACTTTCTGAGAAGGTTGGCATCCTTCAACATCTGCAATAAGATGCTGCAGATGTTCTACCAGACGGTTGTGGTGAGTGCCCTCTTCTACGTGGTGGTGTGCTGGGGAGGCAGCATAAAGAAGAAAGACGCCTCACGCCTGGACAAACTGGTGAGGAAGGCAGGCTGTATTGTAGGATTAAAGTTGGACAGTTTAACATCCGTGGCAGAGCAACGGGCGCTAAGCAAACTCCTGTCAATCATGAAGAATCCACTGCATCCACTTAACAGGATCATCTCCAGACAGAGGAGTAGCTTCAGTGACAGACTTTTGTCACCGTCCTGCTCCACTGACAGACTGAGGAGACCCCACACTATGCGACTCTTCAATTCCACCCGGGGGAGTAAATGCTAACATTACTCAAAGTTATTGTCTGCTTTTTTATTTTTATGTTTTTTCATTTTTCATTTTTATTACTATTTAATTTAATATTGTTTTTGTATCAGTATACTGCTGCTGGATTATGTGAATTTCCCCTTGGGATTAATAAAGTATCTATCTATCTATCTATCTATCTATCTATCTATCTATCTATCTATCTATCTATCTATCTATCTATCTATCTATCATAGATGCATATTTTATTATACCTACTTAACTTTTATCGACATTTATCTAACTCTGTATTTCTTTTTCTAGTATCAGAATGTAGTTTAAGTTAATGTGGTTTTGGTTTCAATAGATGTATTTTTTCATATTTTTGATTCTTGTTTTCTTTTTTTCACATCTTCGCGCCCCCTTAGGGGGGCCCGCCCCACAGTTTGAGAACCACTGGCTTAAAGGACAAAACAGGGCCTTGAAATAGCGGCTGTGGACTACTGCAGACTGACCAAAGTCTCCCCTTCACAGTCCAATTGAAGAAGACTTGTGTTTAAATTCTGTGTGACATAAACAGCAACCCCACCTCCTTTTCTGTTCTGTTCATCCTTCCTAGAAAACGTGTAACCCTCTATGTTATACTCATCCTTGTCTTTGTTATTCAGTCACGTTACTGTTATTGCTATCCTTATATATAATTTGATAGTATCCGTATGTATGGTGTTCGCGTCAATACCTCGACTCAATTCAAGTTAGAATCATGCAATGGGACTCTGCCTGTGTAGTTAGAACATAACGTGGCAAACGCGGACGCAGTATTGCATGATTGGCTAAGAACGTTCGAATGCTTCAGTGACGCCGCTGGATGGCCGAGTATAGTAAGTCGGTGTTTGTTCGAGCAGATAACAGTAAGTTCAGTTGGTTTTTGGAACGTTGGTTTGGTGGGGCGTAATTTTCCAGGACTAACATCGTCGACTGACTTAAACCCTTCGACAGCTCCGGAACCGTAAATAATTTAGAACGTATCGCCATTTGCTTGGTACGTCAAAATCTATCTTTGGGCAGTTCGGTTTTGGCATCTGTCCTTCTGACATCTATTGGCAAACTGAGTAATGATGGCTGGGTATTGACAACGGTCATTGTTTAAATTTTAGCCGATCTCAGATCTAAAATGAGTGACGATCGTAACGCAGCTAGAAGAGCAGCGGCCGCGGAAAGGATGCGTAAGAAACAAAGTCACATGACTGACGAGGACACCGAACCATTCGATAATCCGATGTATATGGATTGGGATTCTATAGAAACGGTCGTTGAACCAAATGTCAACATTGTGGTTGACGTTAATCAACCATGCACCCGTTGGGGACTGGCAGGACACGATCCACCACGCCAACATAATTATTACTCCGACTCTGATTAGAGTCGTAAAATACGGTTTGTTTTGAAAATTTGTTTGCCGGAAAAAATCAAATGAGGTGCGCCGAAGAGCTGAGTTCACGTCTCGCAGCCCCATTTAAACAGGAAGCTCTTCATTACATCGGCCGAAAAGGTCTATTTTAAGCACAAATCAGTGCCATGATAACGAAATCATTTCAAGGACTTGCAGAGAAACCATGGATTTCACAAACGCAGAATTTGTAGCCCGATTCCATCAGGCTCCCAGTCGCTAGTATTATCATAATTATACTGCGCTACATACAACTCCAACTCACTTGTTTTATTTTTCATACTTCCTGCTATTTTGAATCTGTTACTCATTTTACTTTTGCATTTAAACTTTGGGTCATAATTTACATTACTATGCATTTTTATTTTACACTATTGCTTGTTTCTTCATCTACAGTTCTAAACTCGGCCTGTCCCAAACTCCCAGACCCCCCTCCCCATTTCCCAAGTTTAAACGATCCTCGACCACCCTATTCATACGCCTCCCGAACACATTGGTGCTCCACTGGTTTGGATGTAACCCGCCGTATCTGTTTGAAGAGGAGTCCCTATGCCCCATAAACCCATACAGTTCTACCCTCCACCAATATCTGAACTACACATTAAGCTTTCTAGTCTCCTCAAGCTTACCTGGACTGGTGCATGATACAAGTAGAACGTCGGTGACTATCATTATGCATATCATTTGATCCAACATGGCCAAGAGCCTACCAACCCACGCAGGTAGGTCATCCACCTGTGCACACAGAAGGCAGCACGCCCTGCAAGACTCTCTGTCTCGGGAGCAAACCTGCGCTTCAATCCCCTATTGACTGAGTCCCCAACTACCACTAGCTCTCTCTTTCTGAGAACTGCTTTTGAGGTGACCTATTATGTGGCTCATCATGACGGCCTACAACCTCAGATTCTTCAGAGATACCACCCAGCTCTGCAACGACCAGAAAACGGTTTGACACTTCTACAGTATTTCTGGGGTTGATGCCATCCGACAGCGTACACCCTTTACCTGGCGCCATTTCACATTAGTTTTAAAACTATGGCTTCACCCATGAACTCACATTCTAACAAAGGTCAGCATATATTTATTTATCCTGTGATTATGGCATCAGGTTGATTCATGCTTTGCATTGGATACCAAAATAGCGTCCAGATGATTGATGTAAGGTTTAATGACAATATGAATTTAGCTCTGCATGAAGCACGAGGACTGCAGTGGGCTGGCACCCTGCCCGGGGTTTCTTTCCTGCCTTGTGCCCTGTGTTGGTTGGGATTGACTCCAGTAGACCCCCGTGACCTTGTAGTTAGGATATAGCGGGTTGGATAATGGATGGATAGATGGATGATGCCCGAGGGGTCACATCCCAAAGACATGCTGTTGTGTTGCTGAAGTTTCAGATTGGACCCCATATGAGTAAGTGTGGGTTTGTGCATTTGTGTGCCTGCCAATGGACTGGAGCCCCATCTTGGGTTTGGTTCCTGACTCACACCCAATCCTCTCAGGATAAACCCCAGCTCCTTCTAACATAAAATGGTAAATCGGATGTCATATTTCTTTACTTAATTCACAGTCAAAATGTATAAGAAGCTGTCCCAGTACATATCCATTATTAATATGATGGATACGACTGCACACTGTCTTTGTGAACAGCCAGCTTTGAAAAAATGTCAATCACAAATAATCAGTCGAGTAAAGTGCCTTATCTAATTTAATGGTGTAGAGTTTAGACAGCACTTGGATTCCTGGCTGGCATTCTTATGAGACTGATCTGAAATATGCTACCCGCTATTTATAGAAATGGCTTCATCATGGATTCCCATAATACCTGAAAAGACTACAGGCATCCATCCTTTCTCAAGGAAAGGTATTTCCACATAAAGCTAGACCATGTCTATTCAAAGAAAAGCAAGATAATAGCTAGTGCACGCCAAGGCTCAATGTTGTCTCAATATCGTTTAATATGAATGTCAGTGACGGGCCAAACATCAGTAGAACAATGATGGTGTAGTCTTTCTGAAATCCACACAGCTCTGGGTGCTCTTCAAATATTTCTTAGGGTTGCAGAGGTTTCAAAGGATTGGTTTTGTATTTGATGAATATAAATCAACTCTGGGATGACCTTGGAGTGGTGGCTCTAAGGCTAGGGATCTGCACTGGCAATCAGAAGGTTGCTGGTTCGAATCTCGTCAATGCCAAAAGGGACCCTGCTCTGTTGGGGCCTTGAGCAAGGCCCTTAACCTGCAATTGCTGAGTGCTTTGAGTAGTGAGAAAAGCGGTATATAAATGCAAAGAATTATTATTATCCATCCATCCATTATCCAACCCACTATATCCTAACTACAGGGTCACGGGGGTCTGCTGGAGCCAATCTCAGCCAACACAGGGCACAAGGGAGGAAACAAACCCCAGGCGGGGTGCCAGCCCACCGCAGTATTATTATTATTAGTAACTTTAATAAGCAGGCAAACATCCCTCCAACAATATAACTGTTTTTAGACAAGATCTGTAAGATGATGTAGGTGTCACCCTTAGTAAACACATCATATGGTAACAACCCATAAATGAAATTATAAAATAAAGGAAAATGGCTTAACTAATTATACGGACAATAGCTAATTGATAGTGATGAGTGAGCATGCTCGGCCGAACATGTGTTCGGCTCGAACATCGCTATACTCGGAGCATGGCGCTACTCGAATGAGCACCACATGTGCTCGTGCGCCATGCTCGAGTCTACGCCCCACATGTTTCGCGGGTTGGAGACAGCCAATCAAGGGGCAGGTAAGTACTGCCCTCACTGTAATGCAGGCACTCCCATATAATGTGTTAGAGTGTCAGCTCACCTGCAGGCACTGTCATATAATGTTTTAGAGCGTCAGCTCACCTGCAGGCACTGTCATATAATGTTTTAGAGCATCAGCTCACCTGCAGGCACTGTCATATAATGTTTTAGAGCATCAGCTCACCTGCAGGCACTGTCATATAATGTTTTAGAGTGTCAGCTCACCTGCAGGCACTCCCATATAATGTTTTAGAGAGTCAGCTCACCAACAGGCGCTGGCATATAATGTTTTAGAGCGTCAGCTCACCTGCAGGCACTGTCATATAATGTTTTAGAGCGTCAGCTCACCTGCAGGCACTCCCATATAATGTTTTAGAGCATCAGCTCACCTGCAGGCACTGAGCTCACCTGCAGGCATATAATGTTTTAGAGCGTCAGCTGCAGGCACTGACCTCAGCTCACCTGCAGGCACTGGCATATAATGTTTTAGGCGTCAGCTCACCTGCAGGCACTGGCATATAATGTTTTAGAGCATCAGCTCACCTGCAGGCACTGGCATATAATGTTTTAGAGCGTCAGCTCACCTGCAGGCACTGTCATATAATGTTTTAGAGTGTCAGCTCACCTGCAGGCACTGGCATATAATGTTTTAGAGCGTCAGCTCACCTGCAGGCACTGGCATATAATGTTTTAGAGCGTCAGCTCACCTGCAGGCACTGTCATATAATGTTTTAGAGCGTCAGCTCACCTGCAGGCACTGTCATATAATGTTTTAGAGCGTCAGCTCACCTGCAGGCACTGGCATATAATGTTTTAGAGCGTCAGCTCACCTGCAGGCACTCCCATATAATGTTTTAGAGCGTCAGCTCACCTGCAGGCACTGGCATATAATGTTTTAGAGCGTCAGCTCACCTGCAGGCACTGGCATATAATGTTTTAGAGCGTCAGCTCACCTGCAGGCACTCCCATATAATGTTTTAGAGCGTCAGCTCACCTGCAGGCACTGTCATATAATGTTTTAGAGCGTCAGCTCACCTGCAGGCACTGGCATATAATGTTTTAGAGCGTCAGCTCACCTGCAGGCACTGTCATATAATGTTTTAGAGCGTCAGCTCACCTGCAGGCACTGACATATAATGTTTTAGAGTGTCAGCTCACCTGCAGGCACTGGCATATAATGTTTTAGAGCGTCATTTTTCCTGTAAAATTGATTTTTTGGGGGGTTTTGGGTGTGTTTTTGTCAGTCTGTAAAAATGGCGTACAACTCGGACAAACTGGTTCCCAGCAGCGACTTGGGAGTCCAAGATGCATCCAGACATCGTCCCCATGCTGTTCCCGGTCCATTTGGGTGGGGTTTCTGTCACTTTCTGACCTTTTCCGATGGACCAGGCAACCTCCCCTCTTCAGAGCAGGGGGTGCCTGGTTGTCTCCCGTTGACTTAAATTATACTCGGGTGCTCGGTAGAGCACACGAACATCGCGATGTGTTCGGACCGAACACCCAAACACTTTGGTGCTCACTCATCACTACTAAGTGAATCTCACAAACAGTCTGTTACTCTTCTTCTTTGTCTTCTTTCGGCTGCTCCTGTTAGGGGTTGCCACAGCAGATCATCCAAAATTGTTGTCCACATATTGATTTGGCAAAATTTTACGCCGGATGCCCTTCCTGACATAACCCTCCCCATTTATCCAGGCTTGGGACTGACACGAAGAAACAAACAGCCTGTTACTCTGCAATGCCCAAATGTTATATGCTTCTCCAGGGTGGGCAGTGCCAGCTCCAGACCAAAATGGTAAAGAGAGACATGTAAAATACTAGGGAGGGCATGGTGTGACAAAGTCTTAAAAGTCCAACAAGTAACAGTGTTTGTAAGAGCTATTTGCTAGATATTAGTGCCCAGTCTATGGGAGGTTCTTAGAACCCCCACAAGCTGAATTGAATTGGACTCTGCTCTGTTGGGCCCTTGAGCGAGGCCCTTAACCTGCAATTGCTGAGCGCTTTGAGTAGAGAGAAAAGTGCTACATAAATGTAAAGAATTATTATTATGTTCTAACTATTTCTAGCCTCTCTGGCTATAGATTAGCCTCAGTTAGTGACCTGCTTTGCCGAGTGTAAGGCATGGAGGGCACACAGTTTTAAAGGGTGCTTCATGTGCCCAGTAGCATGAAAGACAACATGCTCTATCGAATGTGCTGTGCTGTACGTTTAGAGCGTACTGAAGACAAAGTAAAGCATCTTTTAGTATAGAAACAACTAAAGTTTGACAAGAAAAACTACATTTAGAGAAGATACATGTTTTCCAATTTTTTTTGCCTTTTAATCGACTAGGGGGCTTTGCCCCCTGTTCGCTTTGCTTGCCCACCCCCTTCGCCTGGGGGGCACAACGCTCCAGCCACTTTGCGTCTCTGCAGCTCACATTGTCGGGGGGTCCGGGTGGGGGCTGAATGCACCCTGAAGAGATGCGGTCTGATCAGCTGCTGCTGCCGAGCTGCGTGTTCTGCTTGTCGCGCTGCGCGTCGATCATTTAAAAGCCTTTTATCTCACTGCCTTGTCTTGCGGGACATCAAATTGTCTTCCGAGAAGATCACGTATCGTCTCCTTCCAAGCCTTTTTTTTTATAATAGAAAGACATGTGTAACTACCCATCCATCCATTATCCAACCCGCTATATCCTAACTACAGGGTCACGGGGGTCTGCTGGAGACAATCCCAGGGTGCAAGGCAGGAAACAAACCCCGGGCAGGGCGCCAGCCCACCGCAGGGCACACACACACCCACACACCAAGCACACACTAGGGACAATTTAGAATTGCCAATGTACCTAACCTGCATGTCTTTGGACTGTGGGAGGAAACCAGAGTACCAGGAGGAAACTCCATGCAGACATGGGGAGAACATACAAACTCCACGCAGGGAGGACTAGGGAAGTGAGCCCACATATGACATTTAAAGTGATATTAAAAAATTAATGCACCATGTTTTTTCAGTTGTGTATTTGTATAAATCAGTGCATAACTGACCATCAAGTGGACTTCATCAGGTCTTAGAAGTGTTTATTGCATGAACACCTGTCACAAGTGGCTGGGGGACAGACCCAGTTGGGACGCCTGGAAGGACCGGGAGGTGGATTATTCATCCTCCGGGGCATGAGGGGGCAACCGCCATGGATCTGGAGAGGACCATGGCAGAAGAGCACAGAGGCTCAAGCCCACTGGGGCCTGTGGCCACTGCCGAGTCTCAGAGAACCCGGGAACATGGAGGATGATCCTTCCAGGGATACCCGGAGTGCTTCCGGGTACTCTCCTGGCACTTCCGCCACAGCAGGAAGTGTCGTCAGACAGAGCACCTGGAGCCCATCCGGGTCACCATAAAGGGGTCACCTTCCTCCAATCAAGGAGCTAAAGTTGGGAGTGGGAGCAGGATGAAGCTCCCATGGAGAGAGGAAAGGTAGTCCAAGGACATTGGAGAAAGAAGCCTGGAGTAGGGGTGATTGGTGCTGAGAGCACAGGGCACACACACCCACACACCTCAAGCACAATTTAGAATCGCCAATGCACCTAACCTGCATGTCTTTGGACTGTGGGAGGAAACCCACACTTCACGCAGGGAGGACCCGGGAAGCGAACCCAGGTCTCCTAACTGTGAGGCAGCAGTGCTACCCACTGCACCACCGTGCCACCCCTTATTATAACACTGGATAACAACTAAATGTAAAATCTTCCAAAGAAGTGAATACTTTTTATTGGTGCTGTATTTTACCTGATGCATACAATTAAAAATCATAAACGCACGAGTCTCCAAGCGAACCCAGGTCTCCTTACTGCGAGATGGCAGCACAACCCATTGCACCACCCTGTAAAACTACCTTTTTTCTTTATTCTTGTGTGGACTATTTGCTTTAAATTTTCAATAAATCTTTTAAAACAAACGTTTGGATTGAGAGATTTATTTTCGACATGTGTTTGAGCCGTGCTTGAACCTGCCTTACGTATTGCATACGTTGTGTGAGTGTGTGTTTGTCTGCTGGTTGTTGACGTGATATTTGGGAAGTTTAGTTCAGCCAGATGACAGCCTGGAGGAGGTTGCATTCTCCAGCTGCAGCATCTCCAATACCAGACACTTAGATGAGTGCTGAATACAACACGTTATGTAACTAAACAGTTGATTCACTTGGATAAAATCTCTTCAACTATGAAGCAACTCATTTGAAATATATCTGCCACACTCATTACACCATTAAAATATTACTCTCTAACCCGTTGTAATAAGAAAGATGGTTGAGAATGATAAGTCGCTTAACAGGGCCACAAAAGAGACATCAATGACCCAGATCTGTCTGCAACCAGCTCTACAAAGATGTGTATATATAACTTACAAGCTATGAGATTGTTTGCGATGTCAACCTATTAGTAGATACAGTGGTGTGAAAAACTATTTGCCCCCTTCCTGATTTCTTATTCTTTTGCATGTTTGTCACACAAAATGTTTCTGATCATCAAACACATTTAACCATTAGTCAAATATAACACAAGTAAACACAAAATGCAGTTTTTAAATGATGGTTTTTATTATTTAGGGAGAAAAAAAAATCCAAACCTACATGGCCCTGTGTGAAAAAGTAATTGCCCCCTGAACCTAATAACTGGTTGGGCCACCCTTAGCAGCAATAACTGCAATCAAGCGTTTGCGATAACTTGCAATGAGTCTTTTACAGGCTCTGGAGGAATTTTGGCCCACTCATCTTTGCAGAATTGTTGTAATTCAGCTTTATTTGAGGGTTTTCTAGCATGAACCGCCTTTTTAAGGTCATGCCATAGCATCTCAATTGGATTCAGGTCAGGACTTTGACTAGGCCACTCCAAAGTCTTCATTTTGTTTTTCTTCAGCCATTCAGAGGTGGATTTGCTGGTGTGTTTTGGGTCATTGTCCTGTTGCAGCACCCAAGATCGCTTCAGCTTGAGTTGATGAACAGATGGCGGACATTCTCCTTCAGGATTTTTGGTAGACAGTAGAATTCATGGTTCCATCTATCACAGCAAGCCTTCCAGGTCCTGAAGCAGCAAAACAACCCCAGACCATCACACTACCACCACCATATTTTACTGTTGGTATGATGTTCTTTTTCTGAAATGCTGTGTTCCTTTTACGCCAGATGTAACGGGACATTTGCCTTCCAAAAGTTCAACTTTTGTCTCATCAGTCCACAAGGTATTTTCCCAAAAGTCTTGGCAATCATTGAGATGTTTCTTAGCAAAATTGAGACGAGCCCTAATGTTCTTTTTGCTTAACAGTGGTTTGCGTCTTGGAAATCTGCCATGCAGGCCATTTTTGCCCAGTCTCTTTCTTATGGTGGATTCGTGAACACTGACCTTAATTGAGGCAAGTGAGGCCTGCAGTTCTTTAGACATTGTCCTGGGGTCTTTGTGACCTCTCGGATGAGTCGTCTCTGCGCTCTTGGGGTAATTTTGGTTGGCCGGCCACTCCTGGGAAGGTTCACCACTGTTCCATGTTTTTGCCATTTGTGGATAATGGCTCTCACTGTGGTTTGCTGGAGTCCCAAAGCTTTAGAAATGGCTTTATAACCTTTACCAGACTGATAGATCTCAATGACTTCTGTTCTCATTTGTTCCTGAATTGCTTTGGATCTTGGCATGATGTCTAGCTTTTGAGGTGCTTTTGGTCTACTTCTCTGTGTCAGGCAGCTCCTATTTAAGTGATTTCTTGATTGAAACAGGTGTGGCAGTAATCAGGCCTGGGGGTCGCTACGGAAATTGAACTCAGGTGTGATACACCACAGTTGGGTTATCTTTGAACAAGGGGGCAATTACTTTTTCACACAGGGCCATGTAGGTTTGGATTTTTTCTCCTAAATAATAAAACCATCATTTAAAAACTGCATTTTGTGTTTACTTGTGTTATATTTGACTAATGGTTAAATGTGTTTGATGATCAGAAACATTTTGTGTGACAAACATGCAAAAGAAAAAGAAATCAGGAAGGGGGCAAATAGTTTTTCACACCACTGTATATTGTTACCCATATATCAGTATTTAATTGATTCAGCTCCCAATATGTCTAGGTGACATGATATTTGGATGTTTTTTTTAATATTTTTTCCCAGTCCTGTTCTATGGATTTTCACTGTTTTCTGCTATTTAAGGTTTTTAATGGCAAGGAATTTAATTATTGTACTATTTTTCTTGATCCACAATCATTTTAAAGTTCATATATTCTATTTAAAATTTGGTAAGTTGCCATTTTAGTTTTTCATGGACACAGCCATTTTGAGGCACATTTAGAGTACTGTTATTAACAACATTGATACCTTGTAACAAACGGGAGTCTCAGTTTGTGATGCCAACTTATTAAAGACATTAAATAAGTGCCTGAGGATTATTGTGAGCAACGAGGAAAATCAGGAGAAGACCAAAAAGTCGAGAGTATAATCCAGGAAAAAAGTCAGAGTTTAAAACTAGGAAGTCAACAAAGACAAAGGGCTGGAACAAGGACATCTGTTTCTACCGCCGTAATCACTATGGGTGGGATATCGCCTTTTAATATCATATCTCTATCTGTTCGGTTACTTAACGTGCCACAATTTAAAAGAACTTATTCCAACAAGGGAGCGTTTGCTTCTAAAGGAAGCACCATGGCCATGCAAATTTAGTCAAAAATGGTGGAAATGATAAAACACAAAAGGGCGTTGACAGAATAAAAGTAATGTCACTTAACCAGTGGAAGTACAAAACTACTGCAAAGCTCCATCCATCCATTATCCAACCCGCCATATCCTACCTGCAGGGTCACAGGGGTCTGCTGGAGCCAATCCCAGCCAACACAGGGCGCAAGGCAGGAGACAAACCCCGGGGCTGGGCGCCAACCCACCGCAGGCTCCTCAGATCAAAACAACCAAATCACAAGATTCTGAAAGCACACAATATTTCAAGTTAGCATGGCTCTTCTTCACAGGATTTCAGTCAAAACTATCAGAATTTCTTTAGAACTTTACCATCTTGCTAACCCATGTTGCTAACAGTGCCAGTAAAGGTTGCAGATGTCAAGGACTTCACATCAGAGTTTAATTCTATAATTTTGTATGGTATTGGTATGATCAACAGGTAATGGTCAAAGAACGATAGTATAATATTCTTGAGGTTGTGATGGATGTCCAGCAAGAGTTGCCGGCCCTCACCCCCAGGCCGCCAGGAGGAGCTCTCCCGACAGCATGGACGTGCCCCGAGTTCCAGCAGGGCCTCATGGACTTTGTAGTTTTTATACACAGCCCTGCTGGATACCTTGGGGACCACAAGGAGTCGCTGTAGCGAGGCTTGTAGACTCATACTGTATGCGCCCGATAACCTGGAAGTGCGTCCTGGTCACGTGAACGGGAGGAATGACGTACTTCCAGGTTGAAGAAAAGAGAAGTTTTTACCTGACCCGGAAGTGATAGAAAGTCACATGGACTGAGGGACAAACACCTCCGGGTCAAGGACTATAAAGGACTGTGGGAAATCCCAGATGGATGAGCTGAGGTGGGAGGCAGGGTGGCTAAGCGTCTGGGAGAGGAGGATTGTTTATTGTGATTGGGAATTGTTGAGAGGAGTGTGCTTTGTGCACTTATTATTATAATAAATAATAATTATTTGGACCTTTACCTGGTGTCTGACGTGTGGTCTGAGGGTACAAGGGTGCGAGCAAACCCTAATCTGTCACAAGGTAAAATAGGCAGAAATAAAAAATTGCACAGGTGGGGTAAAAAATGTTCAAATAACTTCATTTGCACCAAACACCTAAATGTTCTGTAACATCTGGAAGAAACAACCTGGTTTCTCAGGTCGATGCCTTCCCAATATTAATGACTAATCAACATTTGTATTTAATTTTCACAAACTGAATTAGACAAGCAAAAAAATGCCTTTGGCACACTCTTGGAATGTTACCTTCCAGTTTCTGTTGTATTTGGTCCTACAGCAATCTGGTGGACTGAGTTTTGCAATGCAATACAACACAACGCAATTTATTTTTGCATAGCCCAATATCACACAATAAAAGTCGCAGTGGGCTTTAACAGGCCCTGCGTCTTGGCAGCCCCCCAGCCTTGACTCTCTAAGAAGACAAGGAAAAACTCCCAAAAAATGGAAGAAACCTTGAGAAAGGCAGTTCAGAGTTTGGTTGGGCGTGCAGTGGGTGTCAAAAAGATGGGGGTCAATACAATACGATACACAGAACAGAACACAAGTAATTCTCAATACAATATAATAGTGCAATAGAAATATTACAAGTAGAGAGCACAATTCAACAGAAGATGACATCACGTAATATGATTTGGATTTGTGTTTAGAGTCCTGGCGACCTCCACCATCAAGCTGCCTCCCCCACAGCGCTGGGCCAGCCAATCTGACAAAAGGACTCCTCTACCCCATCATTCCTGTGATCCTCCATCAGGGATGACTTTACCTTAGCCAGGCACAACAACTTGGCAGGTGGGCCGTGGCACCAATTGCCACATTTGAGTACAGAGAACAGAAACAGAATAGGTGAGGGTTAGAAACAAATTCTAACTATCATGTTACTGATGTTTTAGTGCTAATGACTAACAACAGAGATGCAGTCTGTACAGTTAATCAGCAGCTCTAGGCAGGGTGTGCTAAACTGAAGTCGTGAGTCTTCAGCCGGGAGTTAAAAGATGAGACTGAAGGGGCATCTCTTATAGTAGCAGGCAGACCACTCCGCAGTATAGGGGGTCCTGTAACTAAAAGCTCGACCTCCCTCTGTTATTTTATTAATCTTTGGAATCATAAGCAGACCGGCATCTTGAGATCTTAATGTGCGCTCAGGTTTGTAAGTCATGATAAGTTCAGACAAGTAAGCCGGACCTCGGCCATTTAATTCTTTATATGTTAAAAGGAGGATTTTGAAATCTTCCCTAAACCTAACCGGGAGCTAGTGTAAGGATTTAAGAACTGGAGTGATGTGTTCGTATTTTCTTGTTCTTGTAATAATTCTTGCAGCAGCATTTTGGATTACCTGGAGGCTGTATAGAGAACAGTTTGAACAGCCAGTGAACACCACATTGCAGTAGTCAATCCTACTCCTATAATATTCTTGAGGTAAAATAGGCAGAAATAAAAAATTGCACAGGTGGGGTAAAAATTCACTTTTTCTCAGTCCACAAATGTATTCAGCTTGGAAAACATATAAAAAAAAATATCAAACTCAAATTACGTCAAATGAACACAAGTCATCTTCACGGTGTTTCCTGGAAATGTGTTCTTTTGAAATTGTGGCATATCAAATAATTAAACAATATCATAATATACCAGAAAAGGCGATATCCCTCCCATAGTGATTACAGCGGTACAAGAATCACATGAGACAAAATATCTTTTAGCTTACATTTACTGACGTTTAACGCGGTTACAGACAGGAGGACATATGGACAGACTTTATCCAGGTGGGAAATCTGGATCAACACAGTCAGCCATTTTTTTCGTCCCCACGCTGGGAGGTTTTTCGAACTTCGTCGACACAGCCTGGAAGGGTCTGGCTACTGTCCAGGCCTTTTATACGGTTCTTCTTCAACTTGCTGGTCCTTTCTGTCTCCAAACAAGGGCTGAATTCCTCTTCCACAAAATACAGAAATATCATAGTGTGTGACGGACAGCCGGGACGCCTCTGCTGCATACGTCCCGGGGGAGCCATCATGGACATTGCAGTACCTTCCCCGGGGCGATTGGGGGCAGCATCCCTGGCCGTGGATCCCTCCTCAATCTCCCCCGTGGCTCCATGGGACATGGAGTCCACCACAGCAGCCCGGTTGGGAGATGGGGTGGCCGCTAGGGGGTGCTGCGGACAACCAGCCACCACGCTGGACGGTTTATCAGCCCCACCCGGAGGTGCAATTAAAACCAGATGGTCAGGCACCTGGAACACTTCCGGGTGGGGTATAAAAGGGCCTGCCTCCCAGCAATCAAGGCCAGAATCGGGAGGAAGAAGACGAGGTTGCCTGGGAGGAGTGGTGGAACAGGAAAGTGTTTGGTTTTTGTGTGTTTTGTGCTTGGGACTGTGTTGGGCCGGTGGGACACGGGGAAGAAAGAAAATAAAAAAAAAGTATGGAGTGTGAACACGTGCCTCTGCGTAGTCTGTGCCGGGTCGGGCGCTATATAGCGCCTTTATCACAAGTGCTTACATGCCGATTCTCATTCTCCCAATAAGGAGAGAAGATTTGTGCTGACAGAGGACAGAAATACCCTAACCTTTGTTTAAGCTGACTATACAAGCCTCCAGTTGTCTTTGGCTATTTAATCCAATGCTTGGCTAGCAATTCTAACTGCTGAGCCCCTGTGTGCCACAGTTAACATGCACATGTGAATAAAACTCATAACAGTATTGTCCAGATAAAGTGACATAAAGAAACATGTAGTATTACACACGGTTGTCACGTTGATTTAAACAGTCTGACATTTCACTACAGGAACAGCTGAAGACTATCAATAAGGTTAATACTGATGTTTCTTTACTAAAAATTGCAATGCCCACAAAGAGACAAGGCAGAAGATAAAATGTTTAAGTTCCAAATTTACAAAATAAACTAAGGTCTACGAATCTGTCCTATAACTAAACAAAGACGTAGTCAAAATACTGTTGTGCAAAATCATGACACCAGGAAGACAGAAAAACTAATAAAAAACACAATCTCAAATAAACTACAAGTGATTACGTCAGTCATTTCCCAACCTGCTTAGTCCTGAAGAGGGTCGCAGGGGTCTGCTGGAGCTTATCCCAGGATAATAAATGCATGAATTAATTTCTCAGAACCCTGTTTATTTAGAAAAAGCCTTAACGATACCATGACATCTTCAGTATCACTTTGAACTGTCCAGGGTGAGGGAAATAATTGTAAATTTGCTTAAACTACGAAGCTCAAATGAACAGAAAGAAAAGAAAAAAAAAAAACACATGAGGGGTGACATCTCTTTATAGCAGTGTGACACTACCAAGACGTCATGCTGCTAGAGATCCAGTAACGTGTATTCTTGTTGCCCATGGGATACCCTATGGCAGCGGTTCTCAAACTTTTCTACCTGGAATAATTCTGAGCCCCCTGCATAATATAAGATAGATGAGAATAACCCATAATACAACTAACAAAGGTATGATACTCTTCTTGATGGGTGCTTGATGGCTTATGCAAATGAAAGACACAGCAGCCATGGGCAAGCCAGACGACCAATAGGGTGGACAGATGAGTGAAGAAGAAGAGGAGGTGTCCTGGACAGGAAAACATCTGGCGTGTACTGTGAGCTACGAAGTGACAAGAGAAAGTTCAGCAAAGACATAGTTAGCAAGCACTATAACGCTCCAGTGAGGTTGCCAGACGCTACGACTGTGAGCGAAGGTGTTCCTTTAGCCAGAATCAAAAATGGACAGCTAGAGAGATGTAGGTGGAAGTGGTGTCTAAAGGTCTGAGAACCATTGCTTATGGGCATTTATTACAAAGCCTGTCTCCCTCCTCCAGGACCCCCGTCCCCTCAAAGTCATTCTAATACACATTCGCATCTAATGACTTTAAACATGGATCAAAATGGTTTACATCTACAGTACATGCAGGTCTGTGGACTTTGACAGGGGATGCCCCACTCACCCACCTTCTCCACCAATCTCCCCACTAACCCCCTCTCTGAAATTGATTACATATTGTAACGTCTCGGCTATGCAGTGACATTTCTATAACCATAAGTGGCTGACGCAGCATTTTTTTTTTGGTACTGGGTGTTATAGAGGTCAGAGGTCAGCCGGCTTCAATTTATACTGATTAAAACTTCTGAAAGAAGAACCGTGAGCAGATCTTACAGGGTTCCACACAACCAATGAGGTTCCCGGGAGAAGGCACAGTGTGATTTTGATGCAAAGAGACAAAAGGGATTAATAAAGGGGATCAAGAGCAGGCTACAGGAGTCGAGGAGGCAGCGAGCAACGAACTGGACTGAAAAGGTGGAAAAGTGTAGAAGTCATGGTAATCAGACAGCGTGTTTTGGGGAAGGACACAATCACATTTGTGAACTGCGTGCTTCCTCTAAGAGTGCTCATTTCTTCAATCAGAATTTTCCACCCATCCGTCCAATGATTATCTGGCTTACTAAGTCGGAGTCACAAGGAGACAGTGAGCTTGCTATATAGACATCAATTCTGCACTGTGCCAACATTCCTTCGTAAGACTCTTTCTTAGATTCCACAACTGGTATTGTCTTGAAATTTCCGTATTTTTGGACTATCACTTTTGTGTGCTTTTGCATTGTTAAAAAAAAACAAAACACAAACACAATTGTATACATTTTAGCAAAAAAAATACAGTACAACCACACAGAGACACAGCAATACAGACATTACGTTCCAAGGGATATTCACAAAACTGATCCTACCTTACTCCTTACCTCCTTGGCATTGATTCCCTAATTTGAGCCTAACTTTGCCTAGTGCCAAGTACAGTACGTCCTCACATTCTCATTTTGCTGTGCTGTTCCCTTTTCTTCCCAACAATGCCTCTGTTTCCTCCAGATGTCTGCCCTCTTGTACTGTAACCGAACCTTCATCTAAGCAATGTCTTTGACAATTTTTACGAGGGACGTTCAAAAAGTTCCTGCACTTTTATATTTTCGTTGGAAACGGAGGAATAATACTTGGACATTAAAAAGTCGGTATGACGCTGGGAAGATCGCATCGCAAACAAAGGTGACTATGGAGAAAAGTGATGTCATTTGTTTTTGAAATTCTTAATAAATACGAGTTAAAAAAAAAAAAAGGGCAGAAACTTTTTGGGCATCCCTCGCAATTTCTTTGCTCCGGCGCAGTTTGCGTATGCTTAAAACCTGAGACCGAACCAAAGATCAAGACTCCATAAACACTTTGAGGGTCATGCAGCTACAGGTACTCCAGATTACAGTTTCCTTGAGCAGTTCCACATCTTCCCTGCACTCCTGCGCCCTCGGTACCCCTTAAAGGGCTGGCTTTACAAGTCAATTTCCCAGCTATATATGCTAAAGGAGCTACACAGTCCAATTCGGCTCCTAGCCCTGTTTATTCTAGTAAGCTGGGAGAGGCAGCACTTTTCTCTTGTCAGTTCTCTTTGTCCTCACTCTTAACAGAGAAAGATTGTCCAAGCATTTCTTGCAATTCTATACGTATTCCACTCTCTGAAAAGGGAGATGCGGCTGTGGCATTTTCTGAGTCAACCCCTCTAGCATTCTGGGGGAACACTGTATGTTTATTAGTAACCCTGAACATGTCATGTCCAAGGTTCTATGCGTGACTGGGTCTACTGCCCTCTAGTGGCTCTTTCCTTCCCAGATGAGAAGGTCCTCACTGCAGCCTGTGGAAGGAGAGTGGACATAGAAGGACTTTGTTAGCAGTAGACCTTTAGGAAGGATACATCATTAACTCACCTCTGGTATCTTTTCTTGACTGTAACAGATCTCTTGAAATGCCATGTCAGATCTATGAAATGGAATCGAGTAGAAGCTTAAAATTCTATATTTATGGTAAAGTAAGTGCTATACTCAATAAAGAGGATCCATACAAATATACATAGGTGAAGTGTCTGGCCAAATGGGCTGAAATGTAATTCAAACGGTGCCAAACATGGGGACTGGAGGGAAGAGTATTGCCTGTTATAACTGCTTTGGGAAATTGTTTTCTAATTAACCATCTGAAGATCATGTCAAAATAGACAGTAAAGGTACATTTGAATTTTGCCCAGGTCAATACATGTACAACAGCCTAATTTCCTGCCAAACTTGGTAGACTCCCATGTCTAATGAATGATTTTTACTGGTCACTGTAAATAGTGTAAACGCGGCCCGGATACAGACAGGCAGACATGTTGTTTTTCCACCACCACACGTTTATTTACAATATTTACACAGTTTTTCAGTGTCAGACAAACCCCACAAAGTCCTGGCCACACAATGCCTTCTTCTTCGGGCCACCTCCACTCTCTCTTCTCCTGCCTTGTCCTGCCTCCACACGACTCCAGCCTCGAATGAAGGGAGGTGGCCCCTTTTATTCCACCCCGGATGGGCTCCAGGTGTGTCCCTTGTCCTCCGGGTGTCTCCTGTCTTCTTCCACCCAGCACTTCCTGGTGTGGCGGAAGTGCTGAGGTCCAGGGTTCCCAAGGCATTGGGGCGCCCCCTGGCAGTGACCACGGGCCCCTACAGGGTAGGGCTTCCATGCCCTCTACCCGTGGCCCCCAAAGCAACCAGGGTGGCGGCCCCCACGTGATCCAGGGCAGGCGTAGACCCCCTTCCGGGCGTCCCGGCCAGGTCGTCGCCCCTGGCATTCCTGACAATGGTTACATCACTTCGAGCCACCTTATCTTTCTATTATAATAAAAAAAATCCTGGGAGGTGACGTGACTTTTTAGCCTGGGAGGAGACGTGACTTTTTAGCCTGGGACGAGATGTGACTTTTTAGCCTGGGACGAGACGTGACTTTTTAGCCTGGGCGTGACTTTTCAGAGAGATACTTTCACGTCCCACGAGACGAGATTTTGTGCCAAGAGATTGAATCGGAAATAAAAGACAAAGAGTAGATGACAAAGAAGAATGTTGTAAAGAATTCAAAAACGTTGGCGGAGCAGGTACTAAAATTAGAAAGTCTCAAAGTCTAAGATCACATTAGCACAAACAAATGGAAATTATTACTCGGTGAAATAACGGAACAGCGAAAAGAGATCGAATATGTTGTTCAGATCTAAACTTCGTCTAATTCATGCGGCTATCAGGGAAAAGTAGTGTTTCTTCCCAGTGAAGAGGCGTATCCACGAGAATTAAAAGATTTGTTGTTTAGTGAAAGTGAAATCTACTTAAGCGAGCAGCAGAGATGCGAAGTTGCTGCCGCGTAGCACAGACAGGGGGATGGCAAGCGAAGCCCCCTAGTTTTTCACATTTTTGAGACAAGAACGATAATTTTGTTAAACTGCAGTTGAGTGTTGCCCAGCCAGTGATGGTACATTGTGAGCAAATTGATTATCAAATGTGGCACAAAACTATGATAACTAATGGGCACTAGGCATGCTGTTATAATAATCTGATTATATTAGATGATGATTTGGGTGAATTTACTGAGACACACACATCTCTTGAATGTTTTCCTTTTGGACGTTGATGGTTATAAATCTTTCCTGCACTGATAAACAACAGAAATCATTTCTCTAAGATTATTGCAGACACCAGGCATTGTGTCATGACAAAGCTAAATGTTTCCGTTTTAACCGTCAAAGCTTCTGCTTCTATATCGCAGTGGCAGCGTTTAACAAGAGCGCTTGACTGGCAGCATTTGACTTTATGTACAGTATATTCTCTTTTAATTTGAAGGTTAAGGTTGGCCTTACTTATGAGTTTATACGTTTCTATCTTTATCAAAAGCACACATTTTATTATTAACCAATAACACAGTCCCGCGCAGCACACTGGCCTACTCCAGGCTTCTTTCTCCAATGTCCTCGGACCGCCTTTCCTCTCTCCACGGGAGTTTCGTCCTGCTCCCACTCCCGACTCTAGCTCCTTGATTGTAGGAAGGCGGCCCCTTTTATAGTGACCCGGATGGGCTCCAGGTGCTCTGTTTGACGACACTTCCTGGTGTGGCGGAAGTGTCAGGAGAGCACCCGGAAGCACTCCGGGCATCCCTGGAAGGATCATCCTCCATGTTCCCGGGTGTGGCGGAAGTAAATGTTTCCCCGGGCTCTCTGAGACTCGGGGCGCCCCCTGGCGGCGGCCACGGGCCCCAATGGGCTTGAGCCTCCTTGCTCCTCTCCCGTGGTCCTCTCCAGATCCAGAGCGGTTGACCTGCATGTCTTTGGACTGTGGGAGGAAACTGGAGTGCCAGGAGGAAACTCACGCAGACATGGGGAGAACAACGCAGGGAGGACCCGGGAAGCGAACCCAAATATGGCATTTAAAGTGATTTTACGACTGAGATCTGAAACCAAATATTTCAAGCTGCAACACTAAATGACTAATCTAATCAAGTTGCTTGAAAGAGAAAATTTACATTGAATGGACAATTTTTTCAGTGTATAGTCGGCTCTGTCCTCTCTTGCACAGAGCATCAGTATTGGCAGTCCAGTCCAGTTTATCATCCAGCTGCACTCCCAGGTATTTAAAGGTCTGCACCCTCCGCACAGTCACCTCTGATGATCACGGGGTCCATGAGGGGCCTGGACCTCCTAAAATCCACTAACCAGCTCCTTGGTCTTGCTGGTGTTCAGGTGTGGCTGGCTATAAGCAAATAATTAGGTTACAGTGAATAAGTAGCCAGCCATTGATGAAAATAATGATACACAGAGAGAAGAGGAGGGAAATATTGGGAGGCGCTCCACTGCAATCACATTTGTGCTTCTGAAACGGGGAAGTTTCTCCAGAAGTCACTCACGCTACTATCCTTGTGTTGCTCTTTAAGCAAAACTATCCATCCATTATCCAACCCGCCATATCCTAACCACAGGGGTCTGCTGGAGCCAATCACAGGGTGCAAGGCAGGAAACAAACCCACCGCATGGCACACCCACACAATTTAGGATCGCCAATGCACCTAACCTGCATGTCTTCGGACTGTGGGAGGAAACCCACGCAGACACGGGGAGACTCCACGCAGGGAGGACCTGGGAAGTGAACCCGGGTCACCTAACTACGAGGCAGCAGCGCTACCCACTGCGCCACCGTGCCACCCCTAAGCAAAACTAATTGAGATATTTCAAAGTTCTCTGGTGAACAGATGCTCCATCCAGGGATGAAAGTAGCCTGTTGGCCTCGGCAGCCCACCAGCCATCTGCAGAAACGGAGGACAGCTGTTATAGAAACCGGGGGATTTCATTTGAGAGGTCAAAGCTCTCAAACCACTTCTTGCAATTCTTTATCAGTCTTGCCATGAAGAAAATGTCCCTGCAGCTGTGGAAAGTGCAACTTTCTTCCTTCACTTCTTCTAATTCAGAAAGGGGACATCTTTAAATAGAAAGCTGTAGCAGTCTCACACATGTCCTCAATAGTTTGGCTCTAGCCTGGCAATGAAAAAAATGAAAAAGATTTTGGTGAGAGCCATGATATCACACATTTCTTTGCTGCCATTTATTTTGGCTTAACAGGCTGCCTGAAAAAAAGAATAAACCCCATTTTGTAATTTGCCCTCTCTGCGCTACACTCTTTGGCTCTTTCTATACCAGTGCACATCATTATGCAGCGGCAGTGTGTGATATTCTTTGGATATTTTCTCCAGTAGAATTCTGTTAACTTGATGCTGTGGACTGGAATTCTCACAAATTAAGTTTACACACCTCGTCACTGTATCGACGGTGTCTTTCATTATCTCACAATATCTGGCACAGAGCATTGTCTTGTGAATGGTTCGGTGAAATGCCATTAGCATAGGCTTCACAGCAGCTGTCCAGCTTACCAGGACCAGGGATGGAGCTCCGTCGGTGATGAGAAGACAAAATGTTGTCCGCAGTTTGCTGAAGAACCGTCATCTTCCACTGAAAAAATGAGAAACATCTGACTTTTAATTGAAACAAGTTCATTCAAAGAAAAACAAAGTCCTCATCAAGAAATACATATTTTTAACAAAAACACAAGTTCCACAATTGTTGGCACGTCTGCATTTAATACTTTGTACAATCTCCCTGGGTCAGTTCATTAAAAATGATCTGGACAGTTTAATCATGTATGGCGTGCAAGTAATGCAGCTCTTTCTTCAAAGCCACCCTGTTCAAAAATCTCACAAACACAGCTGCTGTGTGTTCGTCTTGTCACAAGCGGAGTCAATGGCAAGTGACATGAAATCTGCTCTATTTAGACGAAAGAACAGAGGGACAGGCAGTCCTCTGCCAAAACTTTATCGCTTCTCACGGCACAATTGCCTGACGATCGTACATGCCTCAGCAACTCCACCACCTTTTCTTTGTTTTTGCATAGCAACTTAAAACTTCTTTCACCATATCAGCGTTGTGTGCATTTGATCAACTCTGCATCTATACAGGGGATTTTAGCTGTTGTCAAATATCATGAAACTCACATACTGCGCCCATAAAAAGTATTCACTGCCTTCATAGGCTTATGGAGGTGGTGAGAGAGGACATGCAAGTAATGGGTGTAACAGAGCAAGATGACGAGGACAGGACGATATGGAAAAAGATGATCCGCTGTGGAGACCCCAAACGGGCGCAGCCGAATGAATTTTGACACTGATTAACAGAAAAAGACTATTTAATAGCAAAGAGCAAACAGATCTCTATAAAGTGGGCTAAATTAATTACAAACATAAAATACAAAATTATTAATTACATAAGTATCAGTGTTTAGTAGAGACAACTTTGACAGCCATGTGTGCACAGGACTCTCTCTCTGCGATTTTTCCCCATCCTGATTTTGTATCTACAGCATCGTCCCCAGTTATTACTCATGATGAAGCAGAATATGAGATACTTATTTCTTACCAGCTGGGTGCTCTCTTCCAATATTTTGAGCCTTGATGAGATTATGGACCAGACGATTTTTTTGAGTTGCAACCAAAGATGATAGATAGATAGATAGATAGAATAGAGGGATGGATGGATGTAACGTGCTATAAGATAGATAGATAGATAGATAGATAGATAGATAGATAGATAGATAGAGGGATAGATAGATAGATAGATAGATAGATAGATAGATAGATAGATAGATAGATAGATAGATAGATAGATAGATAGATAGATAGATAGATAGATAGATAGATAGATGGATGTAAGGCACTATATGATAGATAGATAGATATTTTTTATTTTTAAAATGACCTTTATTATGAACATTAACAATATACACAGTCATAAGACAAACAGTCCCAATCTTCAAGATAAAACAAAAAGGTATATATCAGACAACTACCACTTCTCCCCCTTTACACTCCTCCTACTCTGCACATTAATAAGAAAATCAAAGAAATTGACAGTTCATTATGATACAAAGACCACCACTGCCCCCCCTTTACACTCCTCCTACTCCGCACATTAATTATAGCATATTGTTGAAGCCCACTAATACTTTTCATTCCCAGTTGATCACCAGTTCGCACCCCTCCACAGCACACAGTACCTGTCGTGTCCCCCACATGTCGCTGAACATTTCTAAATTGTTTGTTAGTTTATGGTACATGAATTCAAGTTTCAGTCGACTCTTAATTAAAACTTTGAACAGCAGCAGAGCGTCGGTTCCCATGATGTTTTTCTCTTTATTTCTCCTTGTTTTTAGGATTGCCAACTTGGCCTGTCCTAAGAGGAAATTCCCAAGTACAGACTTATTCCTATTTTTTGATTATAGTTAATACCAAAGATAAAGTTAATTTTGAGAGACCAAAACCAAAACCACTAAGAATAAAATCCAAGAAATAAACAAAGGCCTCAGCCGTTCACAGTGAATGAACAGATGAAAGATGGTCTCCCTCGTGTCACAGAACGGGCACTGGTCAGTCTCTGAAGCGTTAATTATATTCAGAAATGAGGTTGTGGCTAAGGCCGAATGCATTATCCTCCACTGCAGATCCCCAAGTCTTTTCTGTAACGGAAGTTTATAAAAAGCTCTCCATGAAGGTGTTATGTTCTCTGAGACCTGCAGTTCTTTCCTCCACAAAGTATCTGGCAATCTTTCAGTTGGTTATAAAATGTCACTTTGACACACAGTTTATAAAGTTCTTTTTTGTTAAACAGTTCAAAGTCTTTCTCGACCAGAGTCCCAAATCTGAGAAGGTGTCCAGGTCTGTCAGTGTGGTCAGTGACGTGTGGTCTTACAATGATGGTGGGTGATGTCATCTCTACCTCTGGTGTCCCTCACCTGTGAAGTACTCGTCACACAGTGAACTCGCTCCTGACCTCCGCAGTGCTGTTTGTACTTGACTAAGAAAAATGTCAACCAGGCGTACTGATCTGATCCCCAGGACTGTCGCTAGGTGGGCAGGGTGTGCCAGCACCTCATATTTGTATTAAATAAATGTTTTATTTTTAAAATTCTTTTGTTTAAAAGAATTGATACGAATGAGTCAGAAAATAATAACAAACAATCTAAAAGAGGATTCCAGACTAAAGGTTCTTCCAAGAACCAAAACATACTTTTCAGATTTAGCCTGGTCCTCCTGAACTTTCTGTGCCAAACCTGAAGTGCAGATTTATAAAATTCTGGCAGGTCAGACCCAACAATTGGCAGAATGTAATAAAAATAATGTTCAGCAAAATTTAAATTCCTTACCCCACGAAATAAGGTAAAGGCCAGCTGTCTCCATGGTAGGTGCTCAGGGCCGTATAGAGCCGATGTAATGCCTGTAACCTAAAGGCCTCCATCTTGCTCACCAAGTCAATGAGTCCCTGACCGCCCTCCTCTACAGGCAGATACAGGACACTGCGCTTCACCCAATGCAGGCCATCCCAAAAGAAATCTAAAAGTATTGCCTGGATGTTCTTGATGACCGATATTGGGGGTCTATACACTGTAACTTATGCCAGAACATGGAGGCTATTAAGTTATTAATAATGAGGACCCTGCCTCGACAGGAGATCTCCTTTTGAAGATATTTCCATTTCTTCAGTCTGGCTTGAACTTTTCCGCCCAGTCTGCCCAGTTTTCTCAGCTACTCCTCCTTGTCCTAAAACACCCCAGGTATCTGAAGACTCTTCTGTTCCACTTAAGGCCACCAGGTAGGCCCGGTGGGTCTCCATCCCTCCAGTTGCCAATTAAAAATGCGGTACTTTTTCCCAGTTAATTTTTGCCGATGACAGTTTTTCAAATTCATCCAGGCAATGTTTCAGCTCCGTGATGTCTCCAGGATGACAGATGAACACGGTTAAATCATCAGCATACGCGACCACCTTGAGCTGTAAATTCGGGCACTGAGGGATGTTCAGACCTTGAAGGCGGATGCGAGTTGTTGTAGTAGCGGCTCGATGGAGAGCGAGAAGAGCATACCGGACAGAGAGCAGCCCTGACGTATCCCTCTGGTGACCTTGAAGGGCGGTTAGTGTTCCATTGAGTTTCACGACACTAAAAGCGTTGTGATATAAAAGTCCAATGTGTTTAATGAATGAAGGTCCAAAGCCAAAGGCCTTCAGCACTGCTAAAAGGTAATTGTGGTCCACCCTGTCAAACGCCTTCTCCTGATCCAGTGATAAAAGACCAGCATCAAACCCAAAGAGCCTGGCAGCATCAATCACATCCCGAACCAGGAAGATGTTGTCCAGAATACACCTGCTGGGGACACAGTATGTCTGCTCGGGTTCACGATACCGCCATGACTCTTCCTAACCGGTTAGCCAGGGCCTTGGAAAGATTTTGTAATCCGCACACAGCAGGCTTACTGGCGCCAGTTCTTTAGCTCCGTGAGGTCTCCTTTCTTTGGGAGTAGTGTGATAACCGCCTTCGACAGGAAAGGGGCAGTTCACCCACTCGCAGACTTTCACAGAAAACCTCTGCCAGATCAGCGCCAAGGTGACACCAAAAAGCTTTAAAAAACTCAACAGGCAAACCGTCAATTCCTGGGGACTTCCCAATGTTCAGCCCATTCAACGCTGTGGTCAACTCATCTAGAGAGATCGTAGTTTCCATGAAGTCTTTCTCTCCATCTAGAACCTGAGGTAAGTCCTGGAGAAAACTGACGACTCTAAATGTACCTCTTCAATGTCTGCAGAAAACAGTCGCTGGTAAAATTGGTGTGCCCAGGATCGAAGGGCTTCAGGCTCCAGCAGGTCTTGACCTTTGTCATTTTTTAAACAGTTGATGGTCTTACTTTGGCCAATTGTTTTTTCCAGTTTAAAAAAAAATTGCGTGGGAGCGTCCATCTGGGTGAGCGACTGCATTCTCGAGCGGACGAGTGCGCCGTTGACTCTCTTGTCTATAAGGTCCATCAATAATTGTTTCTTAGTTTTGAGGGACTCAAAAGTGCTGCCGTCAAAGTTATTACATAAAACTGAATGAAGTTCCTCAATATCCTTCTCCAGTTCAGAAATGGCGCATTCACATCCCTGGTGGTGTGCTCGGTGTATTGTTGGCACAATACGCGTATCTCAGTTTTTGAGCAATCCCACCATTGCCTCAGTGAAGAGAAGGTCTTCTTTTTGTATCTCCATTGTGTCCAGAAGTATTTGAAACAGTTGATGAAGTGGGGGTCTTTCAGTAGATTATTATTAAAGTGCCAGTAGGATTTAACAGAAGGAGCAGAGAGAAAAGAGATTTGAAGGAAACAAGACAGTGATCAGATAAACTAGTTGGAAGAATGGAGCAGTTAGCTATGAGGTTCCTGTGATTTTCTGGATGTAAATTCTGTCAAGTCGAGCCATAGACAGCAGCCCAGCTGAACCCTTCACCCACGTATACTGCCGGACCCCCGGATGAAAATCCCTCCAAATATCAAGGAGATTATTATTGGTGACCACAGACCTCAGTGATTGGACGGACCCCGGGTGCGATTCTAGCCCATTCCTGTCCAGCTGCGCATTTTCTGTGCAGTTAAAGTCGCCCCCAACAAACACCAGCTCATCATTGTCACATGTCCCCAGGACATCATTTAAAACTGAGAAGCAGTGAGTTCTCTCAATCCCTACATTTGGGGCGTAAACGTTAATAAACACCCACTTCTTATCTCCCAGCTGTGCTTCTACCTTCAGCAGCCTCCCCTGAATTAACTCAGTAGAAACAACACTGTCAGGTACAAAACTTTTAGAAAATAGGATGGCAACACCTGCACTGAGATTTGAGCCATGACTAAGATGTGCCACTCTCTGTGCCAGTCAGACTGATTAGCCTCGTCAGTATGGGTCTCCTGAAGGAAAGCCACGTTAATTCTTTTTTGCGCTAAGTGCTCAAATAGCGCCGTTCTTTTTACTAAATCTCTGCAGCCGTTTATATTGAAAGAGCACAGGGAATAAACAGGCATTTTAAAAGAAAATAAGGTGGCGGTCAACAACACTACATTAACCCAAGAAACGGGGAAACGCTTTAAAACTGCCATCATGATTGTGCTTCTAGTGAACGTTTCACTTTGCTTATGATATTCTTTAAGCGGACTCTCTCTTTGGAGGTCATACCTAATTCAGCAGCCCGCCGCCGCACTTGCTTCGCCGAGCTCAGAAACTGATGGAGATCAGGAAAGTGTTCGACTATACTGACCCCCCTCTTCCCTTCTAAAAACTCTAAAAAGCGCAAAATGCTTTCTGTGCTGTAAGCCTCGTGTAAGCTCGAGTGAGATGACAGATCAACTCTGATCGACGGGTCAGATTCATTGCCGTCCTCCCCTCCTTCCTCTCTCACTTTGATTTCAGTGGCGTCTGTCTGCTGCTGATCACTAGTGGCGGCCTCTGCACTTTCAGTTTTCGTGCTCTTCTTGGCACGTCCACCACTGGTTGATTGCTCCTTTCTCTTCCTGGTTACCGGCTTAATAAAACCGTTTCCTTCTTCAAAAAGCATTTCTCCATCGGCCCCCGTCTCTTGTGTTATTTCATCAGGTAAAGACTGCACATCCAGCGCGCTCTCCTCCGCCCTCCCTTGAGAAGGCGCTGCGCCCGAGGCCGTCTCTGGAGCGGTAGCACTCTCGGCGGGTGTCTTGCGGAGATGCGCAGCAGAGTTCTCTGTACAACATTCAGCCCCTGGTACCACCTTAGTTACCTCCCTCACCTCCTTTTCATGGCCGACATCAGCCTTCTTATTCTGATTTATTTCAAAAGTCTGTTCAGTAGTTTCCTCTGCGCCCGTAACCATTTCAGCCATCTGTTTATTTTCTATCGCAGGCTCTCCGCTGGAAACTTCCGGCTCATCTGCTTCATGTGCCGGGTCTGCTGTGATACTTTGAACTATTGTAATTTCACCCTGATCTTCAGCCTCTTCATCAGAATCGTAACTCTGATCTTCCATTTCTGAGTCACTAAGTAAAGAATCATTCTCTTCGTTGTCCGATATTCTATTACTGGGCTCTTTGTGCTCATCAGATGGTCCCGGTTTATCCGAGCTGTCTGCCATAACACCCCGCTTACACTGACTAGCTTTATGCCCTGTCTGACCACACTTAAAACATTTCATTAGTTCTGTAGAGATAAAAACAATATATTCAAAACCCTCTACTTTAAATTTTAATGCCACATCAAGCTCCTCACGCGAGTTATTTAGTACCATGTACACCTGTCTCCTGAAAGACACAACATGTTTTAAATCCGGAGAGCAGCAGCCAAGCGTTATCATTTTTCAAAAAAGGTGGAACATTTGAAATGATAACTCGTTTAGCAGGAGTCGATAAAGGCAGAACCGGGACTAGCGAGCCGTTTATCACCAGGCCCTCCTGTACTAGTGTATGTACAATAGCCTCGTCGCTTAAAAACAGTACAATAGTTTTGTTCATTCGGGATGCTGACTTCACATTCTTACAGCCAACTCTTTTCGCCACCTCAACAACACACGCCTCAACAGAGACCATCGGGTCCACAACTACTTTAATTCCATTTTTTCTGGAAAGATGTTCAAAATTTCGCGGGTTAAGCCCTGGAGGCCTTGCTCGGGACGCGGCCATGGCGGCAAGCCGCAGCCGCGTCCGACTATTACAACAACCACTGACAATAAACTATATACTTTCAAATAAATGGCAAATCAGTAAAAAAATCTTTATACATAAAACTAATAGTAAAGAAAGTTAGAAAAAGAAAACGAGAAATACTCACAGATACCCAAACGAACGGAGGCGGACCTGCGACCAACAACCACGCCCACCCAGACCAGAGTAATCGACAGACAGAGATTCCACAGGCAGAAAGGATAGATAGATAGATAAATAGATAGAGGGATGGATGTAACGTGCTATAAGATAGATAGATAGATAGATAGATAGATAGATAGATAGATAGATAGATAGATAGAGGGATGGATAGATAGATAGATAGATAGATAGATAGATATAGATGGATAGATAGATAGATAGATAGATATATAGATAGATAGATAGATAGATAGATAGATAGATAGATAGTACTTTATTTGTTGCAAGGGGGGATTCAGCTTTTTTACAGAAGCTCAAGAAACACACAAACAATTACAAAAAAGAAGAAACCTCCTGACTTGGCTAAAGATAAGAAGGCTGTCACAGTGAGACATTATAAAGGTGTATCGCCATAGGCAGCTTTCCCTGATGCACTTCTGTTGAAAAATTAATTGGCTAAAAGAACTTAATGCTAGTGTGTGTGAGAAGATGTGCAGCTTTGTTCATCAATCGCCTCCAGTTTTGTCTTCATTCTCTAATCCTATACTGTCTCCAGCGGATCAAGCTTACACCCCAAAACTAAGTCGGCTTTTTCTTGCTCAGCTTGTTAATTTATTGGCTCTCTCTTGAAGTGATGCTACCAGCTCATATTCTAAGATGAAAAAGTCTACTCAGGACAACTTATAAGGAACGGAACCAAGAGAGCAATTGAGAATAATGATGTGAAAGTACAGATAAGCTTTTCATGAAGTACAGAGCATTAATCAGAAAAACTGGACCCCTGCTTAGAGTTTTTTCCATAAAGTTTCAGGACTTGGTGGCATAGCTGGATGAGTATGGCAATAGGGCTACATAAGGTAAGCCGTTTTGTGTTTTTTATTAAACAAAGTTATGTATTTTAAAACACTCTTGTCTATCATAGTGCTAGAGATTGGCAACAGGTTACATGTCTCACAGACAGGTGGCGCAGTGGTAGTGCTGCTGCTTTGTAGTAAGGAGACTGTGGAAGATTGTGGGTTTGCTTCCCAGTTCCTCCCTGTGTGGATAGTGCTTTGAGTACTGAGAAAAGTGCTGTATAAATGTAATGAATTATTATTATTAATAGTAAGTATTTCTCTGTACTCAGTATGTGTTAATTCTAGTCTTACTAAAGATACTAATAATACAAAATAGTAGAAAAACTCAGGAACCAGAAATTAAACAAAATTATAAAATTACATTAAGCTCAAATTGAAATGACTGATCTTCAGGGGTAAGAATGTACAAACGATAGACATAACCTGCCTTCAAAAGGTTTGATGAAACCTCCAGAGAGCATCTGCATATATAACAATGGATAAAGGTGGAAATATTAAAGGAAAACATAATACATAACAAGACATAGCTACAGTTCAAACTTGATAATAGTCTGCCATCAGTCACTCATCCATCTGGGATGGTCAGTCTTTATACTGCACTTTATATTGCATTGCAGTATTAACAGTCATTTTCAATATATTGCAATAATGCTTGAAGGATTAATTTTTGAACTTTGAACTTTATCGCCAGGCAACATAGTTGACAGGAATTTTATTACATCCATTATTACATGTGTATGGTATTACAACCTTACACATTTAATTAAACACAATATGACACCATCACTACATTATATACAGTTTATATAAAGTTTTATGTTTTATATAATGAAAAATGGACTGACTCATTGAATCACTCAGTCATCAACAGAAACATTATTTCTTGTTTATTTAAAAAGCTTTGCCAAGGTGGTACATAAACACGGTATCTATCTATCTCTCTATCTACCTACCTATCTATCTATCTAGACTAACTCACTCACTCATCATCTAAACTATTTCACGTTTAGCTAAAAGATTAAATTTCAATGTTTAAAGGTGATGAGAAAATAAAAAAACTGAATACCCCAGTACTGTATCTCAAAAATGCCTTGGCAGATTTAACTGAAATTTGGTGACGTTATGAAAAAAAAAAGAAAATTAGCCTACACGAGTTTTTTTTTTAACATATATATATATTTTTATTTTTCGCTATTTATTAATGTTACGATCTACGCTCTGCACTGCGCTGAGAATGCGCTTCAAGTAAATGAAGACGGAGCAGAAGTGATTGACGGGCCACGAGAACAGCCCCGCTGGGCAAAAGGGTAGACGGAGTTCTGAAGAAAAGGCGGGGTCCTGGACAGGAACAAAGAGACGTGATCACGTAACAAACTGGAAAGAGAAAGTTCGGCAGAGCTCAAGGAAGACATGCTGTACTTGACTGAGCGGCGTAAACAAAAGAAAATTGCAAACATCCAATAATGATAACAAGCGAACCTGCACTTCAGAGACACTATTAACAGATGCCGGCCAGCAACACTGCGGGGTTGGAGTGAGTGTTAACAGGAATGATCTGGTGAACGTAATTTATGCGCATATTGGAGAACGGACAAGGATCGCTGTGCAGCGGGATTTTCAGGTGGAACCAGGCGTGCTCGGAGCGGACTTGGTGGATCAGGAATCAGAAGCGCAGAGCGGGGTGCGAAGACATTCAAGACACGCTACGGGGCCGGGACACCAGAGCAGGTTACATAGACACCGGTGGTGTGTCCAGTACCGCCGCTCCCTATACGCAGGGTACGCAGTCTGCGTAGGGCACCAACTCCCAGGGGGGCACCATCCCAGCTGCTCAAAAAAATCGTTTTTACATATTATAATAATAAATTAATATTAATAATATACATATACAAATAAGGGTGGCGCAGTGGTAGCGCTGCTGCCTCGCAGTTAGGAGACCTGGGTTCACTTCCCGGGTCCTCCCTGCGTGGAGTTTGCATGTTCTCCCACAGTCCAAAGACATGCCGGTTAGGTGGATTGGTGATCCTAAATTGGCCCTAGTGTGTGCTTGGTTTGTGTGTGTCCTGCGGTGGGTTGGCACCCTGCCCAGGATTGGTTCCTGCCTTGTGCCCTGTGTTGGCTGGGATTGGCTCCAGCAGACCCCCGTGACACTGTGTTCGGATTCAGCGGGTTGGAAAATGGATGGATGGGTATACAAAAATATAAACGTATATATTGCATTTTACGGTGAATGCAGAGTAGGCTAAGCACACGTGATGACGCGCGCGACCTCATGTATTTACTTTTATTTGAATAAAGTTCTATTTTGGCCCCTATAGTAGGTGTTTTTTTTTTTTTTTATTATTTTATTTTAACTTCCGTAATATTTTTGGGGAGGGGGCACAAAAGTAAATTTCTGCTTAGGGCACCCATTTGGCCAGCAGCGGCCCTGGGTGTGTCCCGAGCCCGATAAAAAAAACTTTTAAGTTGTAACCCCCCCAATGGAAAGTAACAACTTGACGTAAACAGTTCTCAGCCCGTTACAGGTTTTCTAGTGTTTTGATTTTTAATGTACGGGCATTGGTTCAAACTCCAATACATTTTTACGCTGTGTTTATTTCCTTTACTCAACAATGACACGTCATTACGATGTATACTCAATATAATTTCACATTATTCCTATTGATCACGCGTTTTAATTCAAAAGAATGCACTTTCCTACAAAAAGTGTTTTGGAATGAACCTCAACAGAATTCAAATCACTAGAAGAAGCAAAAAAAAAGCCGGAATTTATCTAAGGCAAGAATGTTTTCCTCATGGACTGTTTATAGCATATTGAAGAGTAAGCAGCTTCAGTATCAATATACTTTTCTATTATTTGACTGAGGCCTTTAAGATGACTCACAACATTTTAGATAATATTTGTTTTTTCAATTGGAGAAACTGACAAGTGAATTGACTTGTTCATGGTCACATGCACTGAAAAAAGTTTGGTACTGATTCACACTTAATATTTTCAGTCTGAACCAATATAATTCTTTTTAGCTTATTAATCCCACAATTTTTAAGTTATGGCAAATCATTTAGAGTGATTGGGTGCAATTCACTTGTTTTACACTGAAGTTAATCTATTTTTGAAGTTGTTCTTCTTTTTTGGCAGTTGGAAAGCCATCACGCTGGAAAGTTCGACCGGAAGGATATACAAACGGCCCCTCAAACACAGCACACGAACAACCTCAAATATTAAGTTAACTGAAATAGGATTTTTACGTTTATTCCCTCCGCCATAACTTACTTTGGTACCAACACATTTTTTTACTTTTCTAACCCGCTGAATCCGAACACAGGGTCACGGGGGTCTGCTGGAGCCAATCCCAGCTAACACAGGGCACAAGGCAGGAACCAATCCTGAGCAGGGTGCTAACCCACCGCAGGACACACACAAACACACACTAGGGCCAATTTAGAATCACCAGTCCACCTAACCGGCATGTCTTTGGACCGTGAGAGGAAACCCACGCAGACACGGGGAGAACATGCAAACTCCATGCAGGGAGGACCCGGGAAGCGAACCCAGGTCTCCTAACTGCAAGGCAGCAGCGCTACCACTGCGCCACCGTGCCGCCCTTGATTGAGATCTGAAATTAAATATTTCAAGCTACAACACTAAATGACTAATCTTAGGTTGCTTGAAAGAGAACATTTACGTTGAATGAACAACACCAATGTTATACTTGTTTCAGTGTACAGTATCAGTAGCGGGATGTGAACCCACAAACCCAGGGTTTAAAGTCCGAGGTCCAAAGCCTTAACCATAACGGCACACCGCCGACCAAACACATTAGCCCACGGTTTAAAAAAAAAAAAGAAGTTCTGATACTTCTGATAAACCAACAGCACCACAACTGATGCCCATTGTCTTACAATTTTCCAGGAAAAGCCATGTAACACAGCTAGTCTTCATGATATGAACAGAAAATAATTTAGACTGGATGGAGGAGAAAAAGAAAGAGATGAATCAGAAGCTATGCATGACCAGGCTGATTATAGTAGAAAAGAAACCATTTATACGGTATGTCCAGTAGTTCTTGCCATTAGTGACTGGTAGCATTTTCTCAATGGTAATAAGCACTGGTTGGAACAGGATAATATTTTAAGCTATTGGAGAAAACACATCCAGTGCTGAGCGTTTTTGATAAGTACAGTTATGGTTTCATCCCAGTTCAGATTGTGAGTGATAGCTGTGCCGAAAATTTAAATTAGTTCACCCTGTTGCCAATGACATCATTTATAACTAGGGGTGGTGTAGGAGGTGAAGAGTGTCTCCTAAAATCCACAGTCATTTCTACTATTTTCAAATAATTCAGTCAGACAGTCATTCTCCATCCTAACACAGGGTCACGGGGGTCTGCTGGAGCCAATTCCAGCCAACACAGGGCGCAAGGGAGGAAACAAACCCTGGGCAGGATGCCAGCCCAGTCAAAAAATTCGAGTTAAGATAATTAAGAACTGGCCAACAGATCCAGCTACCTCTGATCTGGCACATCATCCCCATCTGTGATCAGGCCAAACAGGGCGGTATCATCACAAAACTTTTAACAATTTAAGATATGGGTTACTGTAGGTGTAGTCACTGGTGTACAGAGAGAAAAGGAGAGACCCTGAGGGGACCCTGTGCTCAGGATCAGGTGGCCTGACTGATGTCTGTCTGCTCCTTAGAAAGTCAGAGATCCAAAGACAATGTGCCACAGTCCACACTCAGACAGAAACGTTCGCTAAGGAGAAGCTCTGGTGCGATTGTATTAAATTCAGAACTGAAATGCTGGCCCCTTGAGAAAGGCCCTTAACCTTCAGTTGCTCCAGGGGCGCTGTACAATGGCTGACCCTGTGCTCTGAACCCAAGAGGTATGCGAAAAGATGCATTTCACATAAGTCTCGGGGACTGGGATGAGTGCCAGACCGAAGCCAGGGATCAGGAGGTCTCCAGTCTCGTGTGTGTGTGTGTGTAGAAGAGGGCAGCTGCAGAGAACGTCTTGCCTGCTGCTAAGCCCTAACAGGATAAGCAGGTGAGACGCTACCAGAAAAGCACCGGACTTGTTCTTTTAAGAACTGCTTCCTAAAGAAGATTTTAACCTCTGGTTTTTAAGGATTGTGTTTTTTTTTCTATTTATTGTTTTAACCTCCACATTTTCATTTTAAGGATTATTTATTTATTGAATTTTGAAACTACTGCACTATTTATTGGAACACCTGTTTTAAATAAAAGCACTATTCACTTTTTGCACCATCCCCTTTTGCTCAATTATTGCCTCCATTGACTAGCTCACTCGGTTTCATTATCGACGGTGTTGGGTTCAAGGGTTCCCAAACAGCAATGGGAGCGTGGAGCCAGAACCCACATCGTCACAGTGTTGTCCTGTATAACTATGAATGTGACAAAGAATTATTATCAAAAAATCCATAAATGAAATCCTGGCATAAGTACATAAAGAAGTAAGTGGAGAGCCATGTTCACTGCATCCTCAACTGACCTGTTGACAGACTATAGTGAGTGAAGGAGAGAATTTGTGACAGAAGAATCAGACATTGAAATGATTTTATTATTACAGTTGTACCCCTAATACACCACTAATGTTTTCTAGAATTGTCTGGCTCCTATACGTAGTTCCCAGCAACATTTTTTCGCGAGGGTGGCACGGTGGCGCAGTGGTAGCACTGCTGCCTCGCAGTTAGGAGATCCGGGTTCGCTTCCTGGGTCCCTCCCTGTGTGAAGTTTGCATGTTCTCCCCGTGTCTGCATGGGTTTCCTCCGGGCGCTCCAGTTTCCTCCCACGATCCAAAGACATGCCAGTTAGGTGGATTGGCGATTCTACATTGGCCCTAGTGTGTGGTGGGTGTGTTTGTGTGTGTCCTGTGGTGGGTTGGCACCCTGCCCAGGATTGGTTCCTGCCTTGTGCCCTGTGTTGCTTGGGATTGGCTCCAGCAGACCCCCGTGACCCTGTATTCGGATTCAGCGGGTTGGAAAATGGATGGATGGATGGATTCTTTCGCGATTAGAAACATGCAATTTGGTTAAATATTTCTGGAAAAGCAGGCTGTATAACTCGTTTAATGGAGCTGTCGCCTGGCACGCAGTAACATTAGAAGCTGACCTATGAAATAAGCAGCTCGAGTAAGAAGTCATTTTAAATACATGAACTAAAACTGGTAGAACTGCACAACGCTGCTAAGGCTGGATTGGGATAACTGCCTACTACCTTGTAAAGAGTGGCTAAATGTGCTTTTAATCATTATATTGCATTGAATGGATGAAACTAGCAGTGTGTTACCTTTTTTTAGAATGTTTTAAATGTGAACAGTGTGTATATTTAAGGCATACCTGCATCACTGCGTTCTGGAAAACATAGAAACAACGTAATGCTCAACTTTTATTTTACCGAAACGCTCATTCAGCACGCGATTCCCGGATGTACCGTCACAAGCATTGGTTTCCGGGCGAACAGCTTCTATTGGCAATGCGCCACACTGCATGCCGATGGGAAGTGGCTCCTCGGCAATGCAGCGCAAACAAAATATTTTGGTTCAGAAGATGACGTAATGCTCGAATTCTGATTGGTTAAAGGTGACTTCATTGGAAACCGCATACGGGGATTCTATGCCCCGCCCCTCAACTTCTTGACAGCCACGTTAGAAATCCTAGGACCTGTTTTAACGGTCATTACCGCACCAGCTAAAAGTGGGGGGCTTTTTCTGCGGCTAATGCCTATGCGACCAACCGCGAGAAAACGTATTTCTGACATATTACAGGCAGCAGTTGGTCTTGGTAGAAAGCAACCACGGAGTCCACCATGTTGACTTTAATGTATTCTGCACATTTAAAGATGCTAAAAATCACAAGTTTGTGTGTTTTCAGCACCTCAAGCAGTTCTAGCACGGAACGTCAGAGCAGATTTAATGATACAAAAACGACATACAGTTAATGGATTGTGTACAAAGTAACGATTTTACGTGCTACGTGAATATTTGAATTTACTGTAAATACATATCAAAACAAAATGTGTTCGTTATAATTAAAAATCGCACACTCAGTCGCATTGAAAAACATGTTTCCACATTTAGGACACTTTACCTGAATGGCACGTATCTATCATATAAATGATGCTAAGCAGAGAGGAATGCGCACAGTAAAAAGGCAAGGAAGGCGGGGACAGGCTCGAGTGTTTTAGCTGTCGGCTGGAATGCTCTACAAGGTGTCATTCGTAAGCCATGTCTGGACAAACAGTGCTTCCAGTATTTTTGACAAGTCGTTCGCCTATCACCGTGGCGCATGTGGGGGAGGGGCAATGTGGATCATTTTCGAAGGACAGACAGAGTAACCAATCAGAATTTAATTCTGAATTAACTGTTTGCCAATGAACAGCGAGAAGGGTCTGCTGAAGTCCCGCCTCTCGCGCGAGCTGAGGCAGAGCCGGAGTCCTTCAATGGAGGCGAGCGCGTCATCTGCAGTTCCTCTGTAGTTCAACTTCGTTCTTTTTGTGTTATATATACTGCGTGTTTCTTTCTTTTCATATGTGCCCATCGCTGAGCAAGTATTAACCACTAACCACTTCTTTGACCCCCAGTCGGCTGTGACCCTAGGACAGAATGATTAAACGCTACGATCAGCACGAGCTGATCCACCGACAGCCGCTGGAAAGGGGATCGCCATACACAGCGGCCTCCGAGTGAAGCTGGGCCCGGGCTCGGGCCCTTAGTGGACGCACTTGGCACTGTTGTTCGGGACTCTGTTTCAATTGTGCCCCAAAGACGTGAGTACTCGACACAGCTCCTTACTCCGTTTGTCTTGTGAAATAAGGGGTCATGTGTTCTGTATGTTGGCTACGTGAGAAACGAGCTCGCCCACGAAGTGCAGAACATACCCTGGGGCGGGCGAGCGTGTGTGTGCATATGTGTGTGTGCGTATATGTATGTGCACGAGTGTGCGTGTGGATTCGGACGGCGAAGTGCTGCACCAATGCAACCTTTATTTAAATACTGGAGCGAGCGAGTGGGGGCCTGGGGAGGGGGAAGGCGGAGGCGTTATATAATTCTGCGTTTTGCGTTCTAAGACGTCAAGTTATATAATTTCATTAGCGAATATCGGGGGGCTTGTGGGGCGCTTGCTCACCCGTGCCCCTGCCGTTGGAAGCCACGGTTTGCCCTTTTGATTAAATAGCGTTTTCGCACCCGAGTCTGTTTATGGGATGTACTGGGTCGCCCCCCTCTTCTTTCCCCTCTTGTTAACGTCACGCAGCAACAACAACACAGCCACTGATACCATTGTAACTGCTAGAGCGGCTTAAGCGGCCTCCCATTACCCGCCAGCCCTTGCGTATTTGATACGCCATCTTGCTGCAGTTTTTAACTGTCAGCTGTGGCCTCACATTGTCATGTTAACTTAAAAATGTCGTTGTCAGTGGGGGTGCTTGTGGCTGTAGGTTGTCGTTCTAACAGATTTTCTTAATGATAGGCAATTTCCTGCAGTTAATCGGATGGTTTTGTCATGCAACCAACCTGTATTTTAAGTAGTAATCTGGGAAAAAAAAAATCAGTCCTTATAAACTAGAATACCCCCATTTTTTTATCCCGGTACTTCAGGTTCTCAATAATTTTGATTTATTCACTAGTTATTTTTCAAGCAAATGCTGCAGTGGATCCAGTGACAGTTGGTCTATTCTGTTTGTCATGTAGAATGTGTCTTAATGAAATGAGTAGAAAGATACCATACCATTTTATTTGTTGAGCGCTTAAAAGCGCAGCATTACAACTGACCGAAGCGCTGTACAGTTTAAAAAAAAGAAAAAAAAGAAGCAGGACAAAAAACAAAATATTAAACACAAACATTAAGAGAGAAATTAAAACAGAGATACTAAAACAGGTCAGAGGACCCAATAAAATTGAGAAATAGGAAGAAGCAAGTGGAAATGAGACAGGTTAAGAATTAAAAGCCAATGTGAAGAAGTGCGTTTTTAGGCGAGATTTAAATGTGGCGGCTGAGGCAGAAGAATCAAAGTGTTGTTTACACAGCCATGTAGATGCTACAGTTCAAGAGCACAGCAACAATTTTAACTACGGAGAGAGTTCATTAATTGAATTTTGTGCTTGTCTAGCTTTTCAAAGCACTTTACATAGATAGTAGGGAGTCGCTTCAGTCACCAACAAGGTGCAGCATCCACATGGATGATGAGATGGCAGCCACTCTTCTGCCAGTATGCTCACCACACATTATAAATTAGGAGGTGAAGTGGTGAACAAGAGAGCCAATTTGAGACGATGGGTAGACTTGGGGACTTAACAGGACCATTAAGAGAAATTTAGTATGGACAACTGGTAAACACCCTGCTCTTTTTCCAAAGATGCCACGGGATGTGTTTTGATCATGGGGAGTCAGGACCTTGGTTATATATATCTAAAGGACTACGCTAATGTTTTAATTTTTTGTACAACCCAGTGTCACTTTTACTGCACTGGGTCATTGGGATCTACACACAGACCACAGAGTAAGCACTCCTGATGGTCTCACTAACCCCTTTGCAGCAGCAATTCAAGCTTTTCCTCACATCCAGGCCTAAATATGCTTAGCTATAGGCGGATTACCTGTTCTAAGGTGTAGGCAGCAAGAACCGGCTTCTGAATCAAGGCTATGTCCAAATTTAAAATCCATAAACCACACCGAGTCTGAGGAAAAGATTTGAAAATCACTGTCCAAAAGTTGAGAACAACAAAAAAAAAGTAAACTCCAGACTTGACTAGTGTTTGATAGCTGACTTGATACAATATGTAGTGTTTAGTTTTGAAAGTCCAGGGTTACGAGTGTGAAGCTGATAGCACTTTTGTTTTCAAGACAAACTACTGTAAACATATTGTTAATTTGTGATGGCAATTTAGTGTAATGGTTGCTGCCTTACAGCTTTAGGAGAGTGAGTCAGAGTCTCATCCACCTTGGGGTTATTTTCTTCCCACAGTCCAAAGGTTGACAAGTTAGTTGAATTGGTGTTGCTAAACTGTTTGAAGTGTGTGTGTGTGTTTGTTTTTGAGTGTTTTCCATCTGCGATCGAGGCTTCATTTATAAAACCTTTCATGTATTGAAGCGTGAAAATATACGTGCCACCCAAAAAAAAAAAAAATTGAACTGTGAACGTCAGTAGGTTTTCAGCTCAAGGAACCAAGTTACCCAACCATTCCATAACATTTCAGTAATTATTTGCCACTCTGACATAAAATAGGTCATTACGATAGCAATTGATGAGAAGAATTCATAATTAATTTTGGTATAATTACGGTGCCTGTAGAGTTCCTGTTTCTCTTTGGCTCAAAAACTATCAGCACCTCGTCCTCTCATAACAGGATTCAGCTTCCAGTTTATTTTTCCATCCAGCCGTTTTAGCTCTAGCTAGACCTTCCTCAAGAAACTGTGACAGGCAGACAAACACACCCATCATTGTGATATCAATGTTTCAGTATCGGGGGACCCTAAAACATCAAGATCCGTCAAACACCGGAGATCTGAAGCTTTCGCTTCCCCCCCATAGACAATTGGTTTTGGTGGGAGAGGACGCAAAGCAAAAATGAGATTTATAAAACCTGACACATGGAAGTTTCTATGAAATTTACCATTTATAAATCGCAATCCCTTTGAAAATCTGCACGAGTGGAAGGAAGTGCCTGATATTCCACCCACGTGGAGCACGCCAATCTACCTCTTATGTATGCAGTCTCAATGCTGCAGAACTTTATTGGTTGGTAGAGCAGCCTCCCACCTGGTGCATCAAGACACTGTCACCTGTATTGACGAGTATCTAGCTGTGCTCCATAACTGACGGCACAGTGTCCTACGTGGCATTACAGCACTTGTCTGCATTCTGGGGGTCGGGGAAAGACGTAAGGCACCGGCTGTTGAGCGCATAGCTGCTATTGCCTGGCATAGGTAATGATATGATTGCTATTATGATGAGTAGTATAAGCTATTTGAAAAACAGGGTCCAGCTAGTTGCCTTACCAATAAGCCAGCCACCACATGAATTCTGGGTTAACTGGAACTAATTTACATAGATAGACACTTTATTAATCCCAAGGGGAAATTCACCTACTCCAGCAGCATCATACTGATAAATAACAATATTAAATTAAAGAGTGATAACTATGAAAGTATAACAGACAATAATTTTGTATACTATTAATGTTTAACCCCCACACCCCCACCGGGTGGAATTGAAGAGTCGCCTATGGAGCTTTTCCACTGCATAGTACGGCACGACACGGTTCAGTTCAGCTCACTTTTGGGGGGTTTTCCACTGGTACCTGGTCCTTTTTTTAGTACCACCTCAGCCGAGGTTCCAAGCGCGCCGAACCGTTACCAAAACGTGACGTGTAAACTCTGCTAGTCACTGATTGGCCGGAGAAAATCGTCATTACTGCGTCACTGAACTTGCGACACGAGACACAACTGACCCGCTAGATTTTTAGCACAGCCAGCGAAGGTTCGGACGCACCATTTTGTTTTAACCAAAAATGGCTGTTTCGTGGTCTACTGAGGAAGTACAGACGTTCCTCTCGTTGGTAGCCGAGGAGCGGATCCAGCGAGAGCTGGATGGGGCGACGCGGAATGTAAAAGTTTTTCAGGAGGTCGCTAAGCTCTTGGGCGCACACGGCTACCATCGGACTTACAAACAGTGTAGGGACAAGTTTAAAAAAAAATGAAGAGCGACTACAGGAGTATAAATTACCACAACAGCCGGAGTGGTTCAAACAGGCGCTCGTGGAAGTGGTTCGACCAAATGGACGCAATCTACGGAGCTAGATCAGCGAACACGGCTGTAGAGGCGGCGCAACTATAACACCACGTGAATAATCCCGCCCGCTCTAAAGCGGTACTAAACTGCAGTCGAAACGCAAACCGAGCCGAACTGAGCTGAACCAAGGTGAGCTGTACTGAACCGTGCTGTGTCGTACTATGCAGTGGAAAAGCGCCTATAGTGTGGGGTCTCCTCAGTCTGTCAGTGGAGCAGGACGGTGACAGCAGTGTGTCGCTGAAGCTGCTCCTCTGTCTGAGATGATCCTGTTCAGTGGATTCTCCATGATTGACAGTTGCCTGCTCAGTGCCCGTCGCTCTGCCACGGATGTCAAACTGTCCAGCTCCATGCATACAATAGAGCCTGCCTTCTTAACAAGTTTGTCCAGGCGTGAGGCGTCCTTCTTCTTTATGCTGTCTCCCCAGCACACCACCACGTAGAAGAGGGCACTCACCACAACCATCTGGTAGAACATCTGCAGCATCTTATTGTAGATGTTGAAGGATGCCAGCCTTCTAAGGAAGTATAGTCGGCTCTGTCCTCTCTTGCACAGAGTATCAGTGTTGGCAGTCCAGTCCAGTTTATCATCCAGCTGCACTCCCAGGTATTTATAGGTCTGTACCCTCTGCACAGTCACCTCTGATGATCACGGGGTCCACGAGGGGCCTGGGCCTCCTAAAATCCACCACCAGCTCCTTGGTTTTGCTGGTGTTTAGTTGTAGGTGGTTTAAGGGATTTAATTTGGACCGATACGAGAGAGCGTGTCCTATGATGAACTGTCAAATTTTTTTTTTTTTCCTACATTAAACTAGATCAGGGGTCCTCAATCACGGTCCTGGAGAGCCGCAGTGGCTGCAGGTTTTTGCTCCAACCCAGTTGCTTAATAAAAAGCACTTATTGCTAAAGTAACACTTCTGCTTCACTTTAGTGATTTTGAGCCCTTATTGCTTCATTTTGTCTTAAACAGCTATTTTAATTGCTCCTTATTATCAATAACATACAAATGACAAGAGAGAGCAGCATTTCTCCATTTTGCTTATTTACATTTACACCTGTGTGTATTTATCTGCACTATTGGGTTTAATTAAATACTTGGAAGAAAAATGAAGAGAAAAAAGTGAAGGACTGAGAATTACTCGTCCATTTTAGCCTTCAAATCATTTGCATGATAGAAAGGGAAAGAAAATCTAGGATATGAGAATGACCTGACATAGCAGAGTTAATTTAATTTCATAGCTTGTTAGTGCTTTATTGGCAAGAATTGCTTTCTAATTAAGCAGCCAGGTCAGAACAAAAACCTGCAGCCACTGCGGCTCTCCAGGACTGGGATTGAGGACCCCTGAACTAGATCCTTCTCTGACATCCTTTGTGGCTCTGAATTAACTTAAGTACTTAGCCAGCAGAGTCAAACCTAAACTAAAATTGGATTATATTATGTTAGGCTCAATCAATTAAAAACTTAACATTTACCTCACACTTTTACACTTGGTTAAAAAGTAAACTTTCCCTTAAGTGTGTCATTTGACATCAATATGTATCGCAACTGATATTTCCTAAAATGTAGCCAGATTTTCTCTCTGTGCCTAGGCAACATGATCATCGTCATCTTAGAATTGGCATGTGAAGTGCTAATTTATATTTAGCATCTGCCAAATTTATTCATTGCAATGTCATTTGCTGAGCATGCAGTGCATATTTTCATCTCAGTTTTTAAGCTTTCAAGTTTAATTTCCCACAGTGTTTAATGGAAGAGAAAATAGCAACATGTTACAGAAATACTTAGTTTACAATTGAGTGAGGGGTCTATTTCACGAATAACCCTTTGTCTAAGTTGCATTTATGCTGACACTCGAAGTCATTAAAAGGCATGGCCAAGATGAGTATAAGAACTTATTTTTGAAACCGGGGCGGGGGGAATCTTTCAGTCCATCACTGGTTCAGCTGGTTAGCTAATAGCTAAGATGTCTGAATGCATCATTCAGTAAAGTTGTCAAGGATTTTGCTTCACCTGCACAGCTCAATAGTTTGTTCCAGATTCCCACAAACAGAAGTTACTAAATAGCTACTAAACTTTAAATATAATAGCACATGTACCAACCCCACCGCCACTCAGGGGTGCTTTTCCCATGCCTTAACTGATGAGCTGTACCACCCCTTCCAGATGTGTACAGCACTGTATATAAAATAGCCATCTTGAAAGTTCTCGATTGAATTCCCAATTCTAAAAGCTTAACTTCAACTGACGTCCCTTTCCTCCTTAGAACTCTGCAACATCTCCATTTGAATTCTTCCCTCCCAAAAATACTGTAGAGGTCTGACTGTGCCATGTTCTAAAACTATAAATGTTTTAAGGAAAATATTGCTAGGTGTGACATTTTGATATATTAAATAATCGCTTTGTTCTGTTTTTAAATGCAACATTATAAAATCCCACAGAATCTTTTCTCTTGAACGTGCCATTAGCAGTTTGCATTTTTGTGTTTTAAAAAAAATGTCTGATCACATTATTTTGGTTGTTTTTTCGCCTTATACAATTTCTCGTATTAGGAATTTGTTAGTTTTCGCATACCCCTTGGAGTCAGAGCGCAGGGTCAGCCATTGTACAGCGCCCCTGGAGCAATTACAGGTTAAGGGCCCAGCAGATTAGGATCTCCTTTGGCAGTGATGGGGTTTTGAACCGGCAACCTTCGGGATACCAGCGCAGATCCTTAGCCTTACAGTCACCACTTATACTGAAGTTTTGGTTTTGTTAACAAGCAAATTCAAAAATAAGGTAAAAACAAACCCAATGGGAGTTAACTTTGACACCTCCGTTTTTATATTTTTAATTGAACTAGCACTCCAGAAAATGGTACACCAAGGTGTCGAAGGGCTGCATATCTTTTTTTTTTTATTATTAATTTTATTACAATCCATACATAGCAATCAAGTTTTTACAAAAAAAAAAGAATTATGTTAAGAACAGAGAAGGGCTTTGTGAATTTCCCCTTGGGATTAATAAATCTATCTATCTATCTATCTATCTATCTATCTATCTATCTATCTATCTATCTATCTATCTATCTATCTATCTCTATCTATCTATCTATCTATCTATCTATCTATCTATCTATCTATCTATCTATCTATCTATCTATCTATCTATCTATCTATCTATCTATCTATCTATCATAAAAAAACTTGCAATGAGACCCGATCTTTTGAAAAGAGACAAGAGAGCCACTTTGACTTCCCGCGAGAAGGACAAGTCACGTCATACTTGCAACCTTTGGAAGCAGGTCCCGTGATACACACGCAGAGCAGGTTAGAGATAATGGAAGTAGGAAAATTCGAAAGTCTCAAAAAAAATGAGAGTTAAGATCGCATTAGCGCAAACAAATGAAAAATATTACTCGGTGAAATAATGGAACAGCGAAAAGAGATGGAATATTCAGGTGCAGTACAGGCTTTTAAACGTTCGAAGCGCCACACGAAATGCAGATCATGCGGCACTGCAGAAGCTGCAAGCCAGCAGCTGATTGAGCAAAGAGGAGGCGAAAAAAAAAAACAAATGTTACTTGTTTCCTATGGTATCATCGTATAAGAGGGGTTTCAGAGGAGCGGCTGCATCTCGATGTGCGTTCAGTCCCTCTCTTCACAATGGCGCGTAGTGCTGGCTTAGGGTTGGTGAGCGAAGCAAGCGGGGGCGAAACCCCCTAGTCTATCTTGAAATGAACTTGTCATTTCTGGTGAAAATTTATAAAGAGTAAGCAAAACAATCCTTCAGTTTGCTGCAGTTCATTTCTTTGTATTCATATTAAGTGCTTCCACTTATGAGTCTTGTGCTATATACACTAACTACAAGTATATTATGAAAATGAAGTGCAACAAGCACAAAGGAATTATTTACTCCTGTACCACACGACCTCGTGTAAGACGCGCACCCTAATTTTTACAAAGAAAATCGGGGGAAAAATCTTTTGCCCCGTGTACGACACACATTGTGATTGTATAGGAAACGAGTGAGGTTGGAGTAAGACACCTACGTGAATAACTGTAATGGAGAATAATTATGTCTGGTTTAATTCTTTCTGCACATGATACAGTATATAGTACTAACTGTAAGCAGTACCCCTACTGCAGAACGTTCAGAGTTTGTCACACCATGCTGCGAAAGGTGGGAATGACAAATGGCCCTGTGAAATGAGAAAAGAAAGAACCGTATAGAGACAATCGGTAAAGGACTGTAACAGCAAGTGGAAAATTATCGTGCTTACCAGAATATTCCAGTTTAATCATCCTCTTCCGATTTTCCACCGCTACTGACATCCCATACGGTGTCATCGTCGCTTCCCCATAAGGTGTCGTCTTCGCTTCCATCGATGCTGTTGGATATGCTGCACTTTTTGAAGCTTTTCACAACCAAATCCTCTGGAATAAGCTTCCAAGCAGTGATGATCCAGGCACACACCTGCGCCAATGTTGGGTCCTTCATTTTGCCAGCTGGTGTTTTTTCGTGTACCGCTATTGTAGCCCATGAAGCGCATAACCCGTCCGCGGCTTGCTTTAACCTAAGTGATTGGTATTCCACGTTCTTTCGCTATATCCCGAGCTTTCTTGTGAATCATTTCCGTGGACAATGCATATCCAAGCTGACGCCTGCCTTGAATGTAATCAGCGAGTGCAACTTCAACTTGTGGGAACTGGGCACGTTTTCCGCGAAATGCTCGTCTGTTTATGTTGCATGACGATGGTTTTTCTTTCTTCTGTTGCCAATCTCGAACACATGACTCTGGAACACCGTACTTGTGACCTGCTGCCCGATTTTTCTATTCTCTCTGCTTCCAAAATCACTTTTAGTTTCTCTCCCGCCGTGAAGGAGCGTAAACGCTTGCTACTATCCATGCTGAATGACGACGTCAAACTGATTCAAAAACAAACCTACCCCTCCCGTATTCCTTGTGTATGACACGCACCTGATTTTCTAATGCTCATTTTCGGGAAAAAATGTGCGCATGGTACACTAGTAAATACGGTACTTAAATATGCATATATACAGCATTGTAAAATTCTAAATTCCTATAGTCCTAGATCAGCTGTATTTTGAAAAAGATCATTATATAAGAAAACGGTGCAAACAGGAAGACAATGTAGAATATTTCAGGTCTGTTTTTTGGTAAGTTTATTAGTATTACATCAAATGTGGTCAAACCAACAAAGACACTTTCATGATATTTCTTGCTTCTTGCAAGCCTAGCCTAGTCTAGTCTAATTGTGTTCTGAACCTGCCGTCTGTTAATACTTGTAATAGGAGAGTAGTGCCTCATAGCTGGTTTAATAAATTTAGATTGAAGAGTTCTCGTATTGCCTTAAAAAAAAAAGTATTCTTTGAAATGGATATGAAAACCTCTTGATCTGTAAGGTTCTATGTATAGTGTGATTCCAAGTTTGGACATCGATACAATGTCTTTGCTAAAGTTAACTGTATCTGATAAATGATATGTTATATAGTAGAGGTGGGCGGTGTACCCATATCACTGTGCTGCAACCTGAATTTTACAGTATCATTGGTACCGAGATATGCCTTTTGGCATTTTAAAGTTAGTAAGTTATTCTTTAAACAATCCACCAATTAAAAGAAGCAAGTTGTTTTCATAACCTAACAGATGTAGGTAAAATTAACGTGTAAATACTGCAAGTAGTACTAAATGAGTTATTTTGAACTTGTGATAATTCTTGTCACAATTTCACCCTCTTAAAGGGCATTTAATGTTGGGAGAAATGTGGTCACATGACACAAGGCAGCACTAAAGCCAGAAACTGGTAACAGAATGGCATTTCTAGCAAAGAACTTGTGAAGAACATAATGGCGACTTTTTAAACGATACAAAACTTTAAAAATCTCCATCTCTTGAACACAAATTGAGAAAAAATAAAGAAGTTCCAGTTTTTAGTAGCATTTTAGAAATGAATAGCTCTGTATGTATTATAATTAGCAGCAGTACTTTTAAAAAGGGGTCTTTGTAAACTTTTTGTAATGAAGAAAAAAGTTTAGCTGTAGTTATTTAGATCATCTCGAGGTCTTAGATAGATTAGATAAGAACTTTATTTATCCCGAGGGAAATTCTTTTGTGATATACATGCTAAGTGCAACAAGAGGAATAAAGATAAGGTAATAAAGAGTTAAGAAGATCAGTAGTAATAGTGCAAACAGAATAACTAAATAAACAGAATAACAACATAACTCTCAACAAAATATCAAATAACTATAACTAATAGTTTGTATTATAACTATATAACTCCTTTTATGCAAAGCAACAAACAACTATAACAAAAAACTATAACAGATATAATAAATTACAGATTATTAGTGCAAGTGGTGCATGTGATTATGGGAAGGATCACCTACAGAATGAGGAAGAATTATACAGTCTTATTGCCACAGGTAGAAAAGATTTCCTGTGGCGTTCGGTTCTACACTTGGAGGCAATGAGTCTTTTGCTATGCGTGCTCCGATGACCCATCAAGGAGGCATGCATGGGGTGAGAGGGGTTGTCCATGATACCGAGAATCTTTTTCAGCATTCTCCTCTCAGACACCTCCGCCAGGTTCTCCAGTCTGACACCCAGAACAGAACCAGCCTTTTTAATCAGTTTGTTCAGCCTGTTGACCTCGGCTGTCTTCAGCCCACTGCCCCAACACACAGCTGCAAAAAACACCACACTCTCTACCACAGAGTGATAGAACATAGTCAGCATTTTCCTACAGACATTGAAAGACCTGAGCCTCCTCAATAGGTAAAGTCGGCTCTGCCCTTTCTTGAAAACCGTGTTGGTGTTCTTGGACCAGTCCAGTTTACAGTCAGTGTGTACCCCCAGGTACCTGTAGTCCTCAACCACCTCAACATCAGTTCCTCTGATGGTGACAGGGGTGGGAAAAGGAGCCTGTTTTCTAAAGTCCACAACCAGTTCCTTTGTCTTTGTGATGTTTATCTGTAAAAAATTTAGCTCACACCACTCCACAAAGCTGTCCACCACCCTCCTGTATTCATCCTCCTGTCCTTCCCTGATACAGGCCACAATGGCAGAGTCATCAGAGAATTTCTGCAGATGACATGACTGAGACCTGTACCTGAAGTCAGACGTATAGAGTATTTTTTAGTTATTTTTTTAAAATATAGTTAATTTATGATTCATGTTCATACTGTTCCACTGCAGGTGTATCACAAAAGCATTTCCATAATAAAGAAAATTGAGCTGTAAACAGTGGCTCACCTTGTTTATTTCTATAATTTTATTAACTTTGACGGGCTTAACCCATTAATGCCTCATGTTCCATTATTGGAACGACAGTCAGGTCATTTTTATATGTTCTGTATAATGTAAGAAGTGGATTTGCCTAGTGTTCCAATTTTGGAATGCCACATAACTCAACAATGGAATGTAATACATTTTTTTCTCTTCAAATTCTTGTTCCTTATATTTTTCTACGCAACATATGTGAATTTCATGCACAAACTCCTTAGGCATAAATGGGTTAATTATTTTTTGATATCGCAATATGGTATCTGGTATTGTCGGGGTTGTGGAAAATATTGTGATCTCAGTTTGAGGCTGTACCGCCCTCCATTACATTATAGTCTGTTGTCTTCGAGTCCTTCGTGGACGTTTTTTTGTTTTGCTCCTGATGTTTCCCTGAAGAACAGTTATTGACATGCAAGTGTTTTGGGACATGCTTATCCCTGAATGGTGCACATATATATTTAGGGAGAGATGTGGAGGTTCCAGTCTTGGCTAAACTTACTACTTACTTAGATCTGTAATATAATTTATCTTACGATTAAGTATATAGTAATTAGTAACACCAAGTTATCTTCAGATACCACATTAATGTAAACATAATAGCAACCAATTTAAGTCATGATGAAACTAAAACAGCTCACCACAGAAGCAGGTAAAACTATCTGTGTGTTAATACATTAGATAAACTAGAGAGATTAGCACTCCTTGAGCAGAGGAGAGGAAAATCCTCTGGGTTAAATTTTCAGCCTGCATCACAGAGGAGAGAGAGAAAGAGAGACAGACTGATAGATAGATGGATCCCAAGATAGATGACATGTGCAGAGGAGATCTGGAAAATATCCTAATTAGCGTGAGTAGGTTAGAAAAGTTCACCCAAAGAGATATAAGCACCAGACTCAAATAATAAAAAATTTATGCTGCCTGGAAAATGTTTGGCGTAGTATTAAAAAAGAAATGGTTGTGATAGTAAATACTCTATAGATATAAATAAATATATATATATGTATAATATATATGTGTAATGTATTATATATAAATATATGTATAATATATATATATAATGTGTAATATATATATTGTGTAATATATATATTCTGTATTATATATATATATATATATATATATATATATATATTGTGAACGCTGGCCCGCACAGACAGACGGACATCAATTTGTCACCCATCACACTGTTTATTTACACTATTTACAAATACAGAAGTCCAGTGCACACTCACGAACCCCAGTGCCTCTTGCACTGATTCCCCCAAAGTCCAGGGCCCACAGTCTCTTTGCCTTCCTGGCCGCCTCCCGTCCTCTCTCTCCAGTTCAGTCTTTCTGCCTCCCGACTTCCCCACCGACTGGAGGGAGGCGCCCTTTATGGGGAGCGGATGGGCTCCAGCTGCTTCCCGCACTTAACAGCGCCACACCCCTGTGTGGCGGAAGTGCCGCCGCACCCGAAGCCATCTGTGTCTCGCCGGTCGTCTTCCCCGGCACTTCCTGGTGTGGCGGAAGTGCCGGGCTCCCGGAATAAACAGGCACTGGGCCGCCGCCTGGCGGTGGCCACGGGTCCCTACAAGGCTGGGCTTCCAAGCCCTGTACCCAGGCCCCTGTCTAACCAGGACGGACGCCCCACTCGCTCTGGAGGAGGCACGCGCCTCCTCCGGTCCTCAAGCGCCCCGGCGGGCTCCATCCCGGCCGAGGGCCACACGGACGAACCGCATCGGCGCCGCCTGCCGGTAACCACGGGCCCCTACAGGGTAGGGCTTCCATGCCCTCGACCCGTGGCTCCCAATAGAACCAGGACGGACGCCCCCTCGCGGTCTGGAGGAGGCACAAGCCCTCCTCACGCCCTCCTGCGCCCCGCCGGGCTCCAGCCCGCCGGCGGCCACAGTGCCCCACCGCTAGCGAGGACACGTGGGTCGAACGGCACAACCCGAAGGGCAGCACGCCCCGGTGAGGGTCCTACTATGCCCCAGGGTCCAACACGGCACCCTGGGACATCCGCTCGCACCCCGCCCGCACAAAGCGCGCCCTGTGGTCTGCGCGCGCTCGCCCCGCAGTTCCCGCAGTTGGGACACTATTGGCCTCTCGGCATGGAGCCCCGCGAGCGCCCGTTTCAGGAGGGCGGTCCCTGGCGACGCCGCCCCAGCACTCGCGGGGCTTCGGGCCTGTGGAAAAGGAAAAGAGGGCCAGAAGCACTGCCAGGACACTCAGCCCGAGTGCCCTGCCGGTCTCCGTACCGCAGTGCTCCTGCCCCTCCGACAGCCCCTGACTTGCCTGCTGAAGTCCTCCGTCGCAGGTTCCATGCCCGTCCGCCTGTTGTCCGCGGCACGCTCGCAGGCGGCTCGCCCAGCCGCCCAGGGGATCTCCTCTGCCCGCACAGAGGACGGCCCTTCTCCGGACGCGCGCACCCAGCGCCGCGCCCTTTCCTATCGGAGGAACCGGCATTCACCCTTCGGTTCCTCCTTCTTCTCTTGGACGCCCCGACGGTCTGGGTCTGAGCACAGCAAAAGCTCAAATCCAGCCCCGTCTGCGTCCAGGCAGAGCGGCAGGAGACAGCTGCGGGCTTGAAGCGCAGGGCGCTAGGACCCAGGGCACTCAGCAGCCCCGATCCTACCAGCCCCTGCGTGTTCGATCTCCCAGCCTCTTCAGCCGTCTGCACCGCCGCGTCCGCTGTCGGGGAGTGCCTACTCGGAGCTGATCGCCCCTAAAGGTCACAGCCATGTTCGCAAACCTCCCCACTTGCTTTACGGGACGGTAATACTCACCACCCCGCCGTGTTCTGCCGGCCTCGGTTCCAGCGCGCGCCCGATCCTCCGTCTCACGCGGCGTCTCTCCCGACGCGACCGCCTTTCCCGTCAGCTGCTCACACTGACCGGCGAGAACACGTAGCAGCTCCTCTAAGGACGGCTTGGCGGGCGAAGGGACTCCTCCGACGACGCCGAGCCGCTGGTGGAGAGAGAGAGAGACGCCGGTGGGCTTACCTGTCCATCAGCTCCACGCGACGCCTGCCTCCTCTGGGCCACTCCCTCTGGCCCAATCGGGTCTCGGTTTGGCACGAGACTGGCATTCCTTGGCCCCGCCTCTATCCAATCATCGGCGGGCACGCAAGACACACCGGCCAATCCCGTGCCTGTCAGCGGGCGGGACATCCGGCCCGCGCCATCTTGCCTTCCCTGCTCCGAGTGCGGAGACGTGCCTCTTCGCCGCGTTGTGGCTGCGGCGATTCCTTGAGCCGCAGCGGCTCCGTTTCCGCAGCCTTCTCTGCTGCCGCCGCCGCCGCGCTGCCGACAGCCCGTGGCCGGCGTGCTCCTGCCACGGACGCGGATCCGGTTCGTCCCTCCCTGTAAGAATAGAGGTAAGACCGACCCCGAAGGGCCGATGATTGCAGGGCAGGGCACTTACCTCCCGGATCCCGTCATGCCGAGGCCCCCGCCTCGGTGTGGCCTTCTGTGCTGCCACGCCGGCCTGGCTGTCCGTCTCGACAGCGCGACTGGAGCCTGCTGCGCCCGAGGTCGGGTTCTCCTCCGCACTCGGGGAAAGCCATTCCGCTGTCCGGAGGCGGTTTCTGGGCGAAGCGCCCAGCTGGAGTGCGTGCGGCGCCCGCGCCAGTGTGTGGGGTCCGCTGCTGCGCCGGGCCGTTCACAGATAATAATTGTTTGAACACAGGTCCCCGCCTTGTCCCAGGCGGAGCATCCTGCCGACTACGCCACTGTGAACGCTGGCCCCGGCACAGACAGACGGACATCAATTTGTCACCCATCACACTGTTTATTTACACTATTTACAAATACAGAAGTCCAGTGCACACTCACGAACCCCAGTGCCTCTTGCACTGATTCCCCCAAAGTCCAGGGCCCACAGTCTCTTTGCCTTCCTGGCCGCCTCCCGTCCTCTCTCTCCAGTTCAGTCTTTCTGCCTCCCGACTTCCCCACCGACTGGAGGGAGGCGGCCCCTTTTATGGGGAGCCGGATGGGCTCCAGCTGCTTCCCGGCACTTAACAGCGGCCACACCCCTGTGTGGCGGAAGTGCCGGCCGTGCACCCGAAGCCATCTGTGTCTCGCGGTCGTCTTCCCCGGCACTTCCTGGTGTGGCGGAAGTGCCGGGCTCCCGGAATAAACAGGCACTGGGGCGCCGCCTGGCGGTGGCCACGGGTCCCTACAAGGCTGGGCTTCCAAGCCCTGTACCGAGGCCCCTGTCTAACCAGGACGGACGCCCCACTCGTTCTGGAGGAGGCACACGCCTCCTCCGGTCCTCCAAGCGCCCGGCCGGGCTCCATCCCGGCCGAGGGCCACACGGGACGAACCGGCATCGGGGCGCCGCCTGGCGGTAACCACGGGCCCCTACAGGGTAGGGCTTCCATGCCCTCGACCCGTGGCTCCCAATAGAACCAGGACGGACGCCCCCTCGCGGTCTGGAGGAGGCACAAGCCCTCTTCACGTCCTCCTGGGCGTCCCGGCCGGGCTCCAGCCCCGGCCGGCGGCTAATATATATATATATATATATATATATATATAGTAAAGGAGGCCACAAAAAGGTTTGGGGCTTTCCGGCCCTTATATTGTCGACACTCCAGAAGAAAGAAAAATAAACGGTCATACATAAACATAACAAGTTTTTTTTACATAAACAAGCCATTTTTATATGGGAGGAGCCAGAAGTGCAGGAATGCTGGGAAGGAGTCGTGATGGATGATGGGACTGGTGACGTCATTGAAGATGGTGGAGGAAGGGCAGAAGTGTTCGTACTGCGGGCAAGGTCTTTATGGCGGAGTGTCTTTGGTTCTGTAAAACAAAGAAATAAGGTTAGTACCCCGCCATTCCCCGCCGGCGAACGTCCTTTGGCGAGTTTTAAGATCCATCCGCGGTCTCCTAATCGCACATGCGTGACTATATATATATAGATATAGATATAGATATAGATATATAGATAGATATAATGTATAATAAAAATATATATATACTGTGTGTGTATATGTATATTATTCATATCTATAGAGTATTTACTATCACAACCATTTCTTTTTTAATACTACGCCAAACATTTTCCAGGCAGGCATAATATAGGGACGATTCCTGTTTGGCACGAAGACGATTCTTCATGTCGTCAGTTCACACACTTCTCGATGGTCCGGGATTTTACGGGTCATTTTCTATGTAATAAACGTAAGTTATAGCGTAATGAAAATTGAATAATTAGATCTGGACCACCATACATACACACACACACTCACACACAGAGACCTCCAGCCCTCAATTAAATGGGGTTCATATATAGAAAGCTGATCTTTTCCATTTTGGCAGGGCAGTGTTGTGTTTTGATCATGAAAAATAAAGGCTTCACACATATCAGTAATCTCCTTTCTTCTCATTCCTGTTACAGAGTTCTTTGTCACGGTCAATGATCTGTAAACACAATAGTTACACCTGATTTATGAATTCGGAAGAGATAAATGTAGTGTGTCCGGGGGGATTATCAATAGACAGGCCTGCAAGAATTCTGCAATGTTACTTTTGAGGTTTACTTTTCTGGGGTTGTCATGAGCTGAATTTTTTTGATTTTCCAGAACCTATCAGGTCATAGGTTTTCCGTTAAGACCATAGGCAAGGGTCTAGCCCCAGCAGTTTGCGAGTACCAGTAAGTTGCCACGCCGTAAGTGCTTGATGGTCAGTATATGCTGCAGCTGTCATTCTTCTTTTTTCCTATCCCATATTTGTTTTCTTCAGTTTGCTTCATGCTGTCATTTTACCTTCTCAATCACTTTGCCGTTAAGAATAATAACTGATAACGTCCTTGCTGTTAACACTGCCCAAATTGTTTGCTTTACTAGCTAGTATCACGTCATAAGCTTTTGATTAAGACCAAGATTAAGGTTCTGGAATCAATAGTTTGCAAGGAATTGCATAACACATGGAGATCTATATTTGCTATATAAATTCATTCAGTGGCATTCTTTGGTAAACGGTGCAATATCATGCAATGTCGGAAATGTGTCCAGACATAAGTTTTTCAAAAATAGTACTGTATTTAGCGTTTATTCTCTGTATTTTCTTTGATTAGTTTCTGAATTATACCATCAAGATGACAAACCTTGTTTGACGACTCCCAAAATTCTTCCCTAGTTTTTATTTATTTTTATTTTACTTTAACCTCCATTATATTGCTGCCGTTTATGAAAGTCAAGGTGCAAGGAGTCTCTCATGACATTGAGCTGGTCTACCACAAACTGCTTTATGTTCTTGTGGAAGATGGCTATATTATTCTTGGAAGCATTTTCATTCAGGAAGGTCTCAGTACTGAGAGCTTCTGGCATCCATCTGTAGAATCTCTAAGGAAAGGTAAGTAAGATTTACATTTCACTAAGTATTTTGGGAGGAGATATATGAAGAAAAAGGGTGCAGGGATAAAATGAGTGGCGCTGGCGAACTACCCAAATGAATTTTCATCCTCCACCAAGAGTCATGTGATGCCCCTTTAGTTGGAATTTCTGACATTGCTGAGAGATGGAAGGAAAAGAACAGAGCATGGAACTGGCATTTTCCGTTAACCTAAAGAATGGTTTCCTAATTAATAAACATTTTAGGAGGAACGTGTGCAACTGCTGTGGCCATCTAGGACCTCAACTGGGCTTGATTCTGTACAATATATATTTAAAGTGCTCAAACTTGTAAGTTGAAAATGTACACCCTTGTAGTAAATATGTGAATGCAAATTTCTGTGTATAAAGATTCTTTATGAGTACTGCACTTTAAAGGTGTGATGTATATGGAAATTTGAGTATGTTGTTGAAAACTGTGTAATTTGTAGTGTTGCGTGTCAAGCTGAATATATTCAGAAAAAATTATTTTGATAGCTAAAAAGCATGAAGTTTATGTTTTGAAAAAAATATATGAATGTAGACTTTAAGTTCTTTAGTTGATAGTCACATACCCAAAGTGTGCCAAATGCAAGCTGATGCTAAAAGTTATCTTGGTTCACAGTAATAGTGTATTGAGAACTTCAAAAGTGATCTTGCCTGTTATACCCGACATTTCCACCACCTCAACCATTCATCGAACAGGTTTGTACTGGACAAATGTAATCTTTGAGGTAATTGAACCTCAAGTAAATTGCATGCTCCACTAATGCATGTTTTTTTTTTTTCTGTATGTCTCTTTTTGCTTTTTCATAAAACGCTGATTGTCCTAAATTGTCATAGAATGGCAAATTACTTGATGTAAAAATCTGTAATATATATATTAAGTTCGAGAGAGGGTAACATACCCTTAGTTGAGCATAATAAACATCAGGTCTAAGGACAGGTGGTTAAATATATGGTCCTTAAATTCAGATTTAAAAAGCAATGAAAATATTATGAGGAGCAGGTTGTGGAAAACTGTAATTTAGCAACCAAGTAAGTGTTCATGCGACTGCTTGCTAAATAAATACAGAAACTTACTGCATGGAGTGCAACTGTCACTAAACACCCAGACATTAACTGATATGTAAAACCAGGAGCCCACTGCACTGGTCCAGCTTCAAAGCAGCACTCGTGTACTTTTTCAATGAAGTTCATTTTAGTGAACAAGGTGAGCGGTCAAGTGGGTGTTCATTTGAAAGTAAATGTTCTCAAACTATTTGTAAAGGGAAAATTAGCTTTTTCATTTCCCTTCCCTCAGTTCAAGCCACCATGAATAATAATGATAATTAATTGAATATACAGAGCATCAGGATTAAACTAAGACAAAGCCATGAGAAAGTCATGTTCACCATCCCTAAGCCTTTGTCCACACCACCACGTTTTTATTTAAAAACTGAGTTGTTAAATGAAAATAATGTCGGTCCGTCGCTTATAAAAGGATCCCTTTGTTTTATTTCCTCCTCGTCCCCATTCCAAACTAGATGGGATAAATAACATGTTATATATCTATAATGCTAGCAAAGATAAACAGCTTTCTAGTGATGTCTAACATGCTTATATACATTTTTGTGATTATAGCATAAACATATGGTGGATTTTGTAAGCATTTTAAAAAATGAAAACCAGACGGGATACAATCATGTCCATGAAAATAGTCACTCATTCGCTTAGTTCTGAAGAGCGTTGCACCAGTCTGCTGGTGTCTGTCATACACCTGTCCAGTGTAGGGTGAACACACATACACACACACACACACACACACACACATACATACATCACACACACATACATACAATACAGTTTATTTTTGTATAGCCCAAAATCACACAGGAAGTGCCGCAATGGGCTTTAACAGACCCGGCCTTTTGACAGCCCCCCAGCCTTGACTCTCTGAGAAGACACAGAAAAAACTCCCAATAAAAACCTTGTAGGGAAAAATGGAAGAAACCTCGGGAAAGGCAGTTCAAAGAGAGACCCCTTTCCAGGTAGGTTGGGCGTGCAGTGGGTGTCAAAAGTAGGGGGTCAATACAATACACAGAACAGAACAATTCCTTAATACAGCATAATAATAAACATTTTAGAAGTACGGTTTAACAGTAGATGATATGACATAATTAGGTTTGGATATTTTTAGAGTCCTGGAGACCTCATCCATCAGCTGCCTCCCCATTTGGCCATGCCACGGCTGAAACGTTGCTCCGATGAAAGGACCCCTCTTTCCCATGATTCCTGTGATCCTCCATCAGGGATGACTTTACCATAGGCAGGCAAACAACTTGGCAGGTGGGCCGTGGCACCAATTGCCACATTTGGGTACCGAGAAAAGAAACAGAATAGGTGAGGGTTAGTATCCAGTTATAACTATCATGTTACTTATGTTATAGTGCTAATGACTAACAACAGAGATGCAGTATGTACAGTTAATCAGCAGCTCTAGTCAGGATATGCTAAACTGAAGTAGTGAGTCTTCAGCCGGGATTTAAAGGCTGAGACCGAGGGGGCATCTCTTATGGAAGCAGGAAGACCATTCCACAGTTTAGGGGCCCTGTAACTAAAAGCTCGACCTCCCACTGTTATTTTATTAATCCTTGGAATCCTAAGCAGACCGGCATCTTGAGATCTTAATGTGCGCTCAGGTTTGTAAGTCATGATAAGTTCAGACACACACACACACACACACACACACATACACTAGGGCCATTTTAGCATTGCCAGAACACTTACACTGTCCAAAGACATGGAGGTTAAGGAAGGAATTTTCTTTGTAATATGATTTTTATACAATAGTGACTACATATACATTCAGAATTTTTTTAATTAAGCGTAAATGTTTTGTAAACTTTCTCAATTTTCCTTGCTAGCCACAATTTGCTATTAGAAAATAATGCTTTGCTCCAGAAAGTGGAACACTGCACAAAATAGGGATTCTTTGTTTTCCTGAATCCTACTGCTTCCTTTCAATGTTTAGTATCTACCTTAATATGTGCATAACTCCAGAACTGTCAACTTTTGAATTAAATATTTATAATTTCATCCTGGAACGCACTGCCCCTGTGAAATGATACTATTCATTTAAAAAAAAAAATTGCCTATTGTCTTAAATTTATTGTAGAAGCCCTGGATTTCCATATTTGATTTTTGCGTGTGTGCGCGCAGTTCTTTTTGTTTTTAAACTTGCACAAGAATAATTTAAAGATGACTTGCATGTATCATGTCACATTGTTATATCATTGTGTATGCATGACTTGCATTTCTGTGAAAGTAACAATTGCTAAATACAAGTGCTCAGGTACATACACTGCCTAGTTATCGAGTTAGTACAAGCAGCAAAACATCCCATGCATTCTTAACAGATGTTAAAAATCCAACACCCAAAAGTGTGTTTGCAAAGTAGACTTGCGAACTTATGCAGGATTTAAAAACAATGTACTGTAGACATTGCACAATAACTGACTTGAGTCCAGTGCTGATGAAATGCCTGTAGGTGCCAAGGACCCTGCCTGAACTGTAGAAGTCGGCTGGAATGGTGGTTATAATGTTTAAATGTTTATTGTGGCTGATTACTATAATAAGTTTGTCTGTCAATCTCAGCCCCTAACCTGATTATTTCTTCTCCATTCCCCCTGCCTTTTTAAATTTTAAACTTAAAGAGCTGAATTTTCTGGAAAGTTTCAGTACAGTAGAGCACCCGTTGTGTGCAGCTAAGTTTCATTATTACTTACTTGTATAATTCCAATTTATTTTTAAATTTGAAAATACCGGTACATTTTAAAGAGTGTGCAACAAGAACGTGGCTGCTAGGTAAAGGGTAAAGTTTAGTTGTGATGACATTTTGAAAAGCAGGAACAATATACACTATTGTATTTCTGTTTCCTTATCAGCTAAAGAAAGTTTTGAACTTTTTAGTTATCTCTTTTCTAGTTGTTTCTGCTTTTGGTATGTATGTATTTCTTGCTAATGTGTACAGTTCCTTTAGCAAAATAGGCAGCTCATAACCCAACACTCAACCTGGGCTCTGCATTGCATTCTAACTCTCTTAGTGTGAAGTTTCTTAAAGAACAATAAATTCTCTGACTTGGACAATTTTGCTGAAATTATGCATTTCATCTAATTTAAATCTATCTTTCCAAATTACAAAGTTGCTGCACAATAATGGTAAAGTTTAAAGGTTACTAAGGGTGCTACTACACTCCCAAGTAGCTGGTTCCATGTTATTTCCAATTCAGAGTGTAGCACATCTGCATTCACTTAAGCTACAGTGGTTTTTGATTTGAACTTTTTTTTTCAGTATTTACATTTTTAATATAGCAGTCGTTTGCAGGTGTGGTTTCAGAAGTACATGGTTTAACTTGCTTGTTTTTAATTGTCCATTTGTTGTAACTTGATGTACTGTAGTCAGGAATCAATTTACAGAATTATTTCAACTAAATAGTAGTTTTTTTTTGTAACTGACAAAAACAACCCAGTTTAATATGGAAGTCTTAGGCTGTGAATGCTTTTAATGACTACTGTAGTGTGCATTTATCATTTTTCAATCTTCTATTTTCTTTTTATAATCCAAATCTTGTGAATTTACCTTTGGGATTAATAAAGTATCTATCTATCTATCTATCTATCTATCTATCTATCTATCTATCTATCTATCTGTTCCTTATATCTATCTATCTATCTGTGCATTATATCTATCTATCTATCTATCTGTGCATTATATCTATCTATCTATCTATCTGTGCATTATATCTATCTATCATATAGTGCCTTCTATCTATCTATCTATCTGTGCATTATATCTATCTATCTATCTGTGCATTATATCTATCTATCTATCTATCTATCTATCTATCTATCTATCTATCTATCTATCTATCTATCTATCTATCTATCTGTTCCTTATATCTATCTATCTATCTGTGCCTTCTATCTATCTATCTATCTATCTGTCTATCTATATCTATCTGTGCCTTCTATCTCTCTATCTGTCTGTCTATCTACATCTATCTGTGCCTTCTATCTATCTGTCTATCTATATCTATCTGTGCCTTCTATCTATCTATCTGTCTATCTATATCTATCTGTGCCTTATGTCTGTCTGTCTGTCTGTCTGTCTGTCTGTCAATGTAAAATGTCTGAATCATATATGAACACTGCCCTCCTCTAATATTGGCACCCTTGGTAAATAAAGACTACATTTTCTGCGATAAAATATTTATTATTTATGTAAACTTAAAAAATATCTGTACTTCAAGTACTGGCACCCCTTAAAAAGTCATATGAGTAAACTCTTTAACAAATATGGTCCCCATTGGTATTTTTCATTTTTAAGTTCAACCGTGTAGGAACTCTTAAGTGGTCAGCCAGGATTTCCTGTTTTACCAGGGAGTAAAAATTAGGTGGCACGCAGGTCAAATTCCCTTAGTCATCCATCACAATGGGAAAAGACCCATGAACAAAAAGGTGCAACAAAAGGATGTTGAACTGCACAGTCAGGAAATGTCAATGGTTGTAATTTCCCATTTCTACTACTGCGGCCATAATTAATATGTTTAAAAGCAACCTCAATCATCATAAAAGAGCATATGTATCCAAATTGACCCAGTATAAAACGAGGAGGATAGTTTAAGTGGCCAAAGAATCTCCAAGACATATCGGTGGATTTTGAGGTTAGAAAGTCTTCAAAACTATGAACTTTTGGTTATGTAGATGGGAGGGAGGGCTGATAGAATAAAAACGTATGCTAACATCAAGCTGAAATTACAGACAGTTTGCCACATACTACTGGAACTTTTAATAGGAATGAGTTCTGTGGTCAGATTAGACAAAACTGAGATTTTTAGCAACAAATACCAGAGATGGGTTTGGCATAGAGGCATACAGAACAGACTTCAAGACCATGAAGTATGGTGGTGGCTCTTTTCTAATGTTGTATTTGTTTCTCTGCCAAAGGTCCTGGATTGCTTGTTTGGATATATGGTATCAGATTACATCAAGGATCTGCAGATATCAAAACGTACTGCTTCTGGCAGAATCCCTAAGTTGGACTGTGTTTGATTCTTCCAGCATGACACTGATCCAAAGTGGGATGAGCTGACATGAACATGAACTTATTGTTCACGTTTACCATTTTTCCATTGATGCCATCGAATTTCAATGTATGATCTGATGAAAGGGGTTTGTCCCTTCCATCAGATTGTTTATTTTTAAAATGTGCAATGTGCTGTCTGTCCATGCAAAACACATTTATGTCTAATAGTGTTTTTAGGAGACTTTTTTCGACTCCGGGCCATTCTTCCTAAACAGAAGCTTGCTCTCTGTTGGACCAGGTTAACAACAGCACCTCTGATCTTTGCAGTTCAAAATCACCACCCTACTTTGAGTACCGCCATCAAGAGGCGTTGGATTGGTTTAGAAATGTGACTCTCAATGAGCCGTCTAATTTTTCCCACCCAGATATTATGTTTCCAGATAAATATATATATGTGGCGGCACAGTGGTAGCGATGCTGCCTCGCAGTAAGGAGACCTGGGTTCGCTTCCCGGGTCCTCCCTGCGTGGAGTTTGCATGTTTTCCCCATGTCTACGTGGCTCTCCTCCCACAGACCAAAGACAAGAAGGTTAGGTGCATTGGCGATCCAAAATTGTCCCGTGTGTGTGCGCCCTGCAGTGGGCTGGTGCTCTGCCCGGGGTTTATTTCCTGCCATGTGCCCTGTGTTGGCTGGGATTGGCTCCAGCAGGCCCCCATGTTATGACTGACGTACATCAGACTGGTCTCTCCTGTTATCCAAACACTTTCTTCTTTTCTTGCAGCAGCAGTCTAGTGTGATGGAAGATTAGTGTGTATTAGTGATTCTTTTATGCCCCAAAGTTTTAATTTGAATTTTTCCTATAAAATGATGATTTTTGGAAGTGACCTACATATACGCTGCTTAAAATATTAATTTGCAGCTCTATTAACTATACTGAATGTTGGCATTACAGCTAGATTTTTTTTTATTTTTTTTATTTTAATGTTGACTTAAAGACAAAGATGGCATTCTTGTCAGCACAAGAACAATTTCTAAGTGTTTTTGTTTGGCATTCACAGAAGATGAAATGAAGCAATCTCTTTCACTTTTGGTCTTTAAGGCAGGAAATGAAGTGATAGCTTTTAAATGCAATCTGACTGCTTCATCACATCTGCGTAACACCCTTGTTTTGGAATTTACTCTTAGATGTTTTATTACCCATATATTTTAGAGTGAAAATAGAAAATGCTACTTCTGCATTTTTAAAGTTCAGTGTTTTAAGGAGTAAGTAATACGGCCATGTTAAGGGTGCATATGTTAAGTGGGTCTTGAATTTAAATGAGTTTCTTGGGTGAGAGGGAGAGAGCACTCTCTCTTGGTGTGTTTTGGGTCAAGCATGAGATACAAAAATGTTTGTAGTGTTGGCACTAGAACTAAGCACTGATATGTCTATATACTTTGTCTTAAAAGGATAAGCTTTCCTTTTAAGGTTGACTTTGTTGGTATAGTCCATTATAACACTTATAGCATTAAAGTCTGAAGCACGTCAGTAAGACAAAGGAACAAAATATTCTAAAGAACACATTTTTAGGAATGATGCATTTTGCCAAGTTGTATCATGGAGTTTTTAATGTACATTTCTAGTGATTTTATTTTTTTTTTTAAGTAAACCATGTCAATCATTACTGTTTATATCAAGAAGGATGTGCATGCTGTGCTTTCACAATGGGAAATATAGGTACAGTTTTCTATGTGATATTGACAAAACTAACATTGTTGGAAGTTATGAAGGCAGTTTACCCCTTAGTTGTCCTGCTAACTCTTTAGACTTTGCTATTCTTGCTTTTTTGCCAAAGGTAGTTTAGCTTGGATAAGAATATTTTTTGTATTCATACATGCAAGGACAAAGCCCGTGATACAGGCAGCTAAAATGAGGATACTCTGCAGCGTTGCTGGGATTGCATTCTTTCGCTGGGAGAGAAGAGCCTTGGAGTCATGTTTCTTTCTTTTTCAGACTTGGGAAGGGCCTGCCTTTTATGATAGCCTCTTTAGAGACTTGTCTTAGGCGTATTTACAGATACTTCCTACTTAAACATGCAGTCTAGATTACTGTACATGTTACTGCTTGCCATGGAATCCGATCATATTCTTGTACAACACCACATTTTGCTTCTCAGTCTGTGGAAGGTTTAAATCGTGTTTTGGATATAGCGTATATTGTTTTCTTGTATTAGTTTCTTTAAATACAGGCTGGTTTATATGTTGTAGATTCAGAGGTGCCATAGTCATGGGTCTAATTTGTGGCTTGTGTGTGATTTTCTTTCTGATAACACAGATTTCCTCCCACACCCTACCATTACTGTACTCTGTCCTGTGATGGACTAGTTTCTAACCCATGTTTGGTTTCTACTTTGGGCTTTGGATATTGTAGTTACTTAAATCTGTGTAATGATGAATACAATTTGTAAATTGTTAATAATACTAATATTAATAGATTTAATTTATATAGGCCTTTCCCATGCTCACCACCACGTAGAAGAGGGCGCTCGCTACAACCGTCTGATAGAACATCTGCAGCATCTTAATACTCAATACTTTAATACTCAAGTTGTTCAAGGCCTGTAGAAATGTTTCGCCTTCTAACACTCGGATACTTCCTATGAATTCCTTATCCCTGCCATATACTCTATCACACTTCTGCCCCGGAGCTGCCTACCAAGTACAAGTATGTTAAAATATTTTATTTTTACAAACACAGATGTCTCTCTGTTATAATAAAAAAAATCTTGGGAAGAGAGATGAGACGTGACTTTCTCAGAGACTTTGTGCCAAGAGATTTAACCACGCCCAGGGCCGGAAATAAATAAAAGACAAACAGTAATTGACAAAGTAAGAACGTCGTAAAGAATTAAAAAACGTTGGTACGATACACATGCAGAGCAGGTTAGAGATAATGGAAGTACGAAAATTCGAAAGTCTCAAAAAAATGATAGTAAAGATCGCATTCGCGCAAACAAATGGAAGTTATTACTCGGTGAAATAATGGAACAGCGAAAAGAGATCTTTAAATCGGAGACTTGTAGATCTAATTTGGTTTGTCAACAGGGAAAAGTAGTGTTTCGTCCCAATGAAGAGGCTTATCCACGTGAATCCTAATGTCAGATATAGTTCGTGTAGAGAGAAACAAACAGTATTCACTCACGGGCAGTTACACATTGCGTGGTCACGATGTAATTCCAAACACGGAATCAAAATTCAATGTGATATTGACGACAAGGTAAAAGCAAAAAGAGATTGAATATATGGACATAGGTGATATGACAGAAGTATGTAGATATTGTTTGACTTTAAACTTTAAGTCGGAGACTTGTAGATCGTTTAATTCGTGTTGCCATCAGGGGAAAGTAGGGTTACTTTCCAATGAAGAGGCGTATCCGCGAGAATTGAAAATTTTGTTTGGTGACAGTGAAATCCATATACACGATCGGCAGAGACGCAAAGCCCCTTAGTAACTAAAAGGAATTTCTTATTTTAATAACAGTTTCAATAGGACTATGTGTATTTATGTTATAGAACCTGAAGACATACTTTAACCTAAAAACTGAAGATGTGACCACTGGCATAAGTGTCCCAGCTAACCTCAGTACCTTTTTTTGTCTGAAACGTGGCTACACGTTTGATTTTTAAAGATGTTTAACCATTGTGCATGCTTGCTAAGCACTGTAATTTGCAAGGTCCTTATTACATGTTTCGTACCCACAAAATCCTTTTTCAACACACTGTAAGTGGGGAAAAAAGTAATAATGATAATTAATAAACAGTACGTCATTTTCTAACAACTGGTCCTGCATTCATCCCTTGTTTGATCTTTTTTTTTTATGACCTTATGAAAAGCTTCATATGGCGCTTTTCCACTGCATAGTATGGCACAGCACGGTTCAGTACAGCTCACCTTGGTTCGGTTCGGCTCAGTTCGCGTTTCGACTGCAGTTTAGCACCGCTTTAGAGTGGGCGGGATTATTCACGTGTTGTTACAGTTGCGCCGCCTCTACTGCTCGCTCTTCATTTTTTTTAACTTGTCCCTACACTGTTTGTAAGTCCGATGGTAGCCATGTGCGCCCAAGAGCTTAGCGACCTCCTGAAAAACTTTTTCATTCCGCATCGCCCCATCCTCGGCTACCAACGAGAGGAACGTCTGTACTTCCTCAATAGACCACGAAACAGCCATTTTTGGTTAAAACAAAATGGTGCGTCCGAACATTCGCTGGCTGTGCTAAAAATCTAGCGGGTCTGTTGTGTCTCGTGTCGCAAGTTCAGTGATGCAGTAATGACGATTTTCTCCGGCCAATCACTGACCAGCAGAGTTTACACGTCACATTTTGGTAACGGTTCGGCGCGCTTGGAACCTCGGCTGAGGTGGTACTAAAAAAAGGACCAGGTACTGTTCCCAGTGGAAAACCCCCCAAAAGTGAGCTGAGCTGAACCGTGTCGTGTCGTACTATGCAGTGGAAAAGCGCCAATATACAAGTGCCATTCCATACCCTATGCTTGTGCCTGCTTTCATACACTAATTACAAAGTTTGATTTCAATCCATTTGTCCACTTAAACATTTCTGAAAATACTAACTGTAATATATGTTGGCCAGACAATTAAATGTTGCTTTTCACAGAGCATACCATTATGAAGCTCATTTAGTGCAAGTACAGTTACTTCAATTACCGGATTATTCACAGAAACCCGCTTTTCTAAAATGCCGTGTAGACCCATATGCTGATTAGAACAATTGGGGTTTGGCCTCTGAGAAACCTGGTAAACGGGTGGATTTCTCCGTGAATTAACTGATTATGTGGCCACGTAAAACCTTTAGCTAGGTTACTATTAAGGATTTTGCAGTCTGTGTATGTCCATTTGCATTTTGTCAGCCTGCGCAAGTATTTGCTTTGTACCCGCTTACAGAAGCCACAGGTAGAAGTGCCCACAAAATAAATTTCCAGAAGCAAATAGGTGATCATATTACTCCTTCTCCTGGCAGAAATAATCTGTCTCAATATTTCAGAAATAGCCAAATTTATGTTAGGTCCGGCTGTGGCTAGTGAAATTGAATTCAGCTTTCCAAATAATGTGATTAACCACAGTTACTTTATGATTTAACAAGGGGGTATTTACTTTTTCACATAGGGCCATGTAGGTTTGGATAATTTTCTTTCCTTAATAAATAAAATCATTACTTAAAAACTGCATTTTGTGTTTATGTGGATTATCTTTGGTTAATATTTTAATTTGTTTGATGATCTGAAACATTTAAGTGTGACAAAACATATTAAAAAAAATTAAATCAGGATGGGGCACATACTTTTTCATAGCACTGTGTCCTTAACTTTTTTCTTTTGTTATTTTTTTGATTTTGAATTTTCTATAATTTGCAGCTGTGCTCTGCTTTAGAGAATGTTCTCTGTATATCAACTTTGTGGTTCTAGTGGTTGAAACTTGCAGAACCTCAAACGAAACTTGATGAGTCATAAATTAAGTCTAGGATGTGAAACTAATTAGGACCCAAGGGTGGAATGAAAGGTCACTTTACACTGTGTGAGGGAAAGAGTATGTGGGAAGCATTGAAGTGTAGTTGAATAAGAGCGTTCATATAAACATATACTGATTGAATTTTATTGTACAGCCAAGCTTGTTACTGCTGCTTTTAAAATTCTGTGTAAAAGTCAGCCCTTAACCTCTTATTCTTGTTTCAATTGATTCCTATAAAGCATTAAAGAATTTTTTAAGAGCATTGCTTTTATTCTGTACCTGATTTGGGTACCAAGGCTTGTTTCTTTCTGTGCTTGCTAAATTGGTTTTTATTAAATTGTTTATGCAGCTTGTACCTAACGGTGCAATATGGCCATTTGCTTACAGTGCTTTACAATGAAGTTGCAGAGAATCTCTGGGTGTACCAAAAATGCAGCTCTGTAGTGTTTCCATCCATCCATCTATTCTCTTCCGCTTATCCGAGGTCGGGTCGCGGGGGCAGCAGCTTAAGCAGAGAGGCCCAGACTTCCCTCTCCCCGGCCACTTCTTCCAGCTCTTCCGGGAGAATCCCAAGGCGTTCCCAGGCCAGCCGGAGACATAGTCCCTCCAGCGTGTCCTGGGTCTTCCCCGGGGCCTCCTCCCGGTTGGACGTGCCCGGAACACCTCACCAGGGAGGCGTCCAGGAGGCATCCTGATCAGATGCCCGAGCCACCTCATCTGACTCCTCTTCTCTACTCTGAGCCCCTCCCGGATGACTGAGCTCCTCACCCTATCTTTAAGGGAAAGCCCAGACACCCTGCGGAGGAAACTCATTTCAGCCACTTGTATTCGCGATCTCGTTCTTTCGGTCATTACCCATAGCTCATGACCATAGGTGAGGGTAGGAACGTAGATCGACTGGTAAATTGAGAGCTTTGCCTTACGGCTCAGCTTTTTCACCACGACAGACCGATGCAGAGCCCGCATCACTGCGAATGCCGCACCGATCCGCCTGTCGATCTCACGCTCGATTCTGTAGTGTTTTCTTTCTAATAATTTCACTGGTTTATTTAATACAGGACACAAACCAGTAACATTGTAAATAATGATCGCAAAGAGAGATTTTTAATGTTGCATGGTTTTTATTTGTTTTTGGCATTATGGAACTGATTTAAAAATGCTGTTGGTTTTACGTTAGATAACTGCTGAATGGATACTAGAAATAGCATTGCTCACTGCAGTTGGAGTACATTTCTGTTTGTTTTGCTTGCTTTGCTAATACCGGTTCACTAGTGTGCATAGGTATTTTTCCTTGCTTTTAGTACTGTGACAGTCATTTTTAATTACAGCTGTCATTTAAATTAAATCTAGCACATGGTTATGAACTTTGTTCTTGGAGAGACTCTGTTTTCTGCTGTCCATAGTAGATGTTTATAAGGGCTTGTAATATGTGTGACTTGTGCACAGTCTGGAAGTGATGTATTTGGTTTGCTTTTCCTGAAACAACAATTTATTTCTATTGCACATCTTCATACAAAATGTGTAGGTACAATTGCTTTACAAGATGTTAAAAGAAAAAAATTTCTTTGTATGAGTACTTTTAGTCAAGTAATTATTTTATAAAGTAATGATACTTTTACTTGAGCACTGATTTAAGATGCTTCCATCAGGTCAGGTTGGGGAGCACTGGTACAGCACGTTGCTACACCCACCGCACATCGTAATAACTCAAGATCCTGGATGGCATCCCCCTAGGCAGACGCTCGGTTCAGTCCATCTCCCCAGAAATGACCATCTATCTGCCACAGCCAGGTGTTACTTCATCCACCTTTGTAAACATGTTATTGTATACTCCCTATTTACATGTTGTCCCTGTTCTTGTCTGGAGATGTAAATGAGCAGCTGTTTCTTCAGACTGAAAGCAGTTACATCTGGTTGTGATTTGTTGGCTTGGATCACATGCATTTTAACAACAGATTTGTAAGCTTAATATTAAAAGAACTAGTTCCTGGTAAAACCTCAGACAGCCCGTAGTTGTCCCCCTTCTTTTCGCACGGAGGCCAAGTCCTGTTTTGAATTCTAAAGTCTACAGTATTGCCCTTGAAACACCATTTTTTTGCATTACGGTGGCTTAAAGTTAAGAAAATTAATGATTATTGTTGCTGCCTGAAGATCGATAGTTTTGAATTAGATTTTTATTATATAAAATTATTCTTTTACATTGTCAATTAAGTTATATTTAGACATTACAAAATTACTGGTACTGCTTGGTGTCCATTTTACAATGTTTTGGGAAATGCATGTCGAGCATCATGGCTCTTTCCTTACATAGTTGATTGAAGACCAGGCATTAATGAGACAAATTGATGAGTGTGTGACAGTTTAATTTTATGTGAGCGTTACAAGACTTGTTTAGCTATCCCAGTGTGCAAGTATCCTTCCCACGTATAATATCCATTCAATATACACAGAAGTCTGCAAATATTTAAAGCTTAATACACTAAAAATGAGCATAAGGAGTAAATCTAGTTAATAGAGAAAGGAATGCTTCACAGGTCAGTTTTTTGAGCCAGTGAAAGTTTGACCATGTGTAAGTACATATTCATGAAAATAACTATTTAAGGCATATGTCAATCCTGACTGCAAATCATTTTATAGGAAATGCTAATGAGTAAAAGTGTGATGTATGTAGTGATTAAGGCTGGCTACTGGTTCCTAACCCTGTATGATTCTGAGCAAATTACTAAACTTGTAAGTGCTCTAACTATTTAAAATACTTGTTAACAATTGTACTCTAGATTGTTACATACCTTGGAATGGTGTTTCACTCACCTATCTATCTATCTATCTATCTATCTATCTATCTATCTATCTATCTATCTATCTATCTATCTATCTATCTATCTATCTATCTATCTATCTATCTATCTATCTATCTATCTATCTATCTATCTATCTATCTATCTATCTATCTATCTATCTATCTATCTATCTATCTATCTATCTATCTATCTATCTATCTATCTATCTATCTAAAAGGCAAAGCCCTCACTGACTGACTCATCACTAATTCTCCAACTTCCCGTGTAGGTAGAAGGCTGAAACTTGGCAGTTAGGCAGGTTTCATTTCGAAATTCTACATGTAACGGTCATAACTGGAACCTACTTACGTACGTATATTAGGCCATAGCCTGCAGCTCGGTCGCCATGTCAGGCGGAGTTGCGTTCCCCATCGTCACACCTCCCACGTAATTGAGTGCCTGCCCATAAAAGGCCGTCCGTCAGCAGCAATCCAGTAGACACGCTGCTGCTAAATATTCGCGGGTGAAGGACTGTGCTTATGCAAACGAAGATGAGATGGTCAGGGATAGACTAGTGTTTGACACAAACTCGGCGAAAGTGCGAGAGAAACTATCAAGTGCCAGGTCTTAGCTAACATTAAATAAAGTCGTGGACATCGCAAGATCGCACGAGATAGCACAATCACAGCTGAGAACTTTGGATGCATGTAATCCGAGCGGCCCACGTGAACTGACTGTGAACGCAGTACGCAGAGAAAAAGCAGGAGCTCCAAAGAGCGCTGAACAAAAAACGCATTACACAATTGAGAAGGCAGCAAAAGAATATGAAGCGAGTGACGCATACAAGCATATTCATAAGTGCAGCTACTGTGGAAACAAAGCCCGATGTAAACACGCTGTCGCTGGCGTTTGTCATGCCCACGACGCATACCATATTCGCGAGATACAAGTTTAATGAGAAGACGCAGGGTATAAACGAGACTTTTGATCACTTTGTAGCGGAGTTAAAATTGCTGGTGAAGGACTGTGCTTATGCAAACGAAGATGAGACGGTCAGGGATAGACTAGTGTTTGGCACAAACTCAGCAAAAGTGCGAGAGAAACGTTTTTACGTTCATAGACACGTTGCCGCTAAATATTCGCAGGCAAATCCACAACTTAATACCGGGAATGCCTGTTGAACATCTTGGATTCACGAGTACCGATTTGGGTAGTGATCACTTCGATGAATGAAACCTGTTATCTTTACAATGGTAGACAACGAAGATGAGATGGTCAGGGATAGACTAGACAAACGCGGAATGTAACTTGAACACAACACATCCTACAAATACGAACCTGATTGAAAGAAATAATGATAATCATATCCTTGATGACAGCAACACTCATAACAGTCACAAAACAATTACATTGACAATCATGTTACGTTGTTTTTAAAATGTTTCCTTTTCTTTGTCATAACTTCTTTAACACACTACTTCACTGCAAAGTGTGGGTATTTTGCTAGTATATTATACTGTAACTGTCAATACATCTGCACAACATTTTTAGTACTCTGCACATTTAAAGTAACCCAAAAAAGGCTGTGCTGGGTTAGTGATTATATGTGTGAAATAGCCATCCCTTTTATTTACTGCCAGGTATAGGAAATATGGAGCCAAATGTGTGATTTTTTTTTTTTTTTATGATCAAAATTTGATTTAAGGCATATCTGTCTTGGTTAGTTTAAAGCATTTGGTACAATTGATTTCTTTCTTGGTATGTGATATAGACATTTCTGAGAAGCTTATATAGACAAAATAACTTTAAACTACTACACACAATCCTATTGTTTATTCAGTAAAAAGTGACTTATCAATAAAGCTTTTTTTGGATAACAAATAATGCAATTGAGTCGAGCGTATAAACATTTTGTGTGTTTCTACAGGTTTAGTGGCGATTTTCCCTTTTTTTATGTGGAATGGCATTATTCATATTTAAATCTTTGATGGAAACAATAGTGTTTTGATGGCTGGCAGTGCAGTTTAGAACAGGATAGCATAAACTGATAGGCCAAAGACGTGCATGTGTGCTCGTAAGTATGTAAGGACATAACTAAAGGTGTAAGTAGCCATTTACACATCACTTTTGTGGATGTCACACAGCATATATCAGGAGCTGAAAACCTGCTGCACATTTTGCTCAACAGGAACATTTGGAAGGAGGCCCATAAAGCCATTCTGCCCATAGTACTTTTGTGGTCAGAAACAGACCATTAAAAAGAAGACCAAGAGGTTTTCTGCAGAATTTTGGACATTTTATATACCTTAATTCATGTTACTTTGAATTATATACCTCCCTGTCAAGTCTTACTTGCTGAGGTGCCTGAATAGCTTTTTTGTGTTGCTTTCATAGTTGTTTGTACCATTTTTGTCTCGGTCCTTAAATGGTTACAAAAGCATTATCAATCTTTCTGAAAAAACAATTGCAATTGCACTGCCTTATGGCAGCATTTCCCTTAACTTGACTGCACCTAAGATACCATAGAACTTATGTGTTTTATAATCTTTCAGTTATTGCGGGATTTTAAAGTTATCATGTGATTTTGAATTATATCTCCTTGTGCAGCAAATTAGTAATGCTATTAATCCTTAGAATCTCACTGTAGTTCAAAAGGTGGTTTTGACAGGATGGAGCTTGATGCTTAATTACACTTAAGTAAAGATGTGAAAGCATCTTATTACAGGTTGATTATAAATCTTTTTGGAAGATAGGGTGGGCTTCACATGCATTGTATATTAGGAAAAATGAATCGACTAAGGAAAGGGTCAAGTATTTGGAAGCTGTTTAAGTATGGTACCGGCAGCTATGAGGTACGGTGTACATTATGAAAAGCACAAACCACAAAAGGGTTAGCGATCTAGTCTTAAGAATAGTTGCTTATGCAGTGGCAATTGAAAACTTCATACATCTGTGAGAGACATGTTTCTGAATGGAGGAAAGGAATAAACAAACAATTCTGGCATGTACATACTGCCATTAATGACAGGGTCATGTGCCTCTTTATTTTCTGATGTTTTTATTAGATCATTTTTTTTGTCTATTTTAACTGACATTTTAAAAGAAAGTTGCATATCATTCTTTCTTTTTTTTTTTTTTATTAATCCAATAATACTTCTGATCACTTGCCAAAGACAGAAATTGACAGACCTGCTGGCACATACTTCTTGAGCTGAGCCCATTACCACTATAATTATTTATTATGTTGGTTTCCAGTGTATGCACTATTTCTAAAATAGATGGCTAGATTGAATAAAATTCTGTCTGTCTGTCTCTCCCTAATAAATATAAAAAAGGAGGTTGGTGGTTTGGTAAATTGAAACAATTACAGTCTAAACTGGAAAATCTCCTTCCAACTATCTATTTTTAAACCTTCTCTGTGTAATTTAGTGTCATGGAATTCAGTCTGTCCCGGCAGCATTAGTTATTGCAAGCTATAGGCCAACAATGAAGGGGGTGCCTGTCCATCACAAACTAGTAAAGATATTTTCTGTCTTTATAAAGTCTTCAACATTCCTTGCTATGTGTAACCATGTTTTGGGATGAACAGTATATTAGATTATGATAGTGATCAGCTTTCATTATAAATTCAAGAAGCAGTAAAGTCACATTTTAGTTGTCATACAATGTATTATTGGAGTAGCTTTTTTGCTACTGTTCAGAGTTTAAAGAACACAAGTTGAAATTGTGTGAGTTTATTTATTTATTTATTTATTTATTTTTTAACCTGCTGCAGTTAAAGAAAATATTCTTCCGTTCCTTACCATTTTACATTTTTGTTTCGGCTTGGTTACGTAATAAATTAAATCAACTAAATTCCGAAATCTTTATTGAGGATCATTTTACTTTGAAGCAAGTACTGTTAGGTGTTTGCTGTGATGGAACTTGGTTTAAAGGTTTAGTTACCACGGGAACACATTTTACATGGATATTACTAACATGATGGAAACTTATAAAACTTGAGAAAAACTGGAGACCGATTTGAAAAAAGCAAAAGTGCGCAGGCATTGCCCTGCAATCAAAGGCGACTTGTATTCCAGTATCAACAGTGGGTTTATGATGCTTTGCCAAGTGGTTGCTTTAGTGGCTTGTATGGAATTTAACGTACAGGTCGTTTTCCTGACAAATTGTTTTCTGATACATCTTTTATTGCTTATAGTTTTCATTGGTATGTTCAACATTTCTGCTTCACTGAACCTTCAAATGTGGTTTCTGTACGAGTAACGGTGACTTGTTTTGCACACACAACTTAACGGCTCTCCCTTTCTGTGCTGTGTACTTGAAAACTGAACGTGTTTAAAAATGCAATAGCTTCTTTTGAAATTGGTGTATTATCTAGGAGCCTTTTTAAGAGATGAAGATGAAAATGAAAGGACAGTGATTTTGTTCATGGTGTATGTAGTGCATGAGATGTACTAGGGTGCAATGAACTATAAATCTTCTACATGGCCTAAGCTCTTTTCATTGACAGTATGAAAATGCCCAATGAACAGTAATATTAAATTTAAAGGAAAGTACATCGTCAGTAATGGTGTTAGATGAATTGTAATTTTTTTCGATTTGCATACTAGTTTTAGGCACTAAATATTTATTTATAAAAACTATGGTTAACTTTTGTAACAGGTTTACCCATCTATAATTTTGCCTGTGTGTGTTGACTGTTGAAATCTAGCCTATAGAAAGCTTTACCTTGTGATCTCTTTGTTTGTTTGTTTGTTTGTTTACTTATCTATTTATTTGTACTCCTTCATGCAGATGCTGTAAAGGCCCCTGAGAAAATTGCTTTATGTGGAAGTTAGCGCTGAAGAAATTCCTCTTGGATTGACTGAAGCTTAATTGCCTGGAATTGCCTCCTTTGTCTCTAAACCTGTGAGTGGCTTAGACATGCACTTTACTTTGGCATCTCATTGAGAGTTGGCATATGGCAAAAAAATGCATTCTACCTTGTGTTTTTGTTGCATTGCATTTTGCTGTAGGAAGCGGTAAATAGATTTTTTTGTAACGTGGGACACAGTTTAGTGTGTGCTGGTGCTGGTTGTCTGCCTTCTAATACTCTTAGCAGTAGAGTGTTGTACCGTGTTAGTCATAGATTGATACAGGAGGAAGTAGGGTGAAATGACACCTTTTATCGACGAACTAAACGGATTACAAATGCAAGCTTTCGTGGCAGCTAAGGCCCCTTCATCAGGCAAGGTGTAACCACAAATGCAAGCTTTCAAATTGTTTTGATTTGGGAAAATGGTTCAAGGGATTAGAACATAAGTAGGCAAAGAATCAGAGAGAAGAGGTCCAATACTTCTATTTTATTTACTTAATCAACTATAATAATCAAACACATATAATGCAGACATACAAAACAACACTTACAGACATATTAAAAGACCCAGAGCCATCATCCCAGACCAGTAGACTGAGGGGGCCCGCTTGTCAGTCTTGTCAGAGGACCAACTCATTTGCCTTTTTTAAATACCAGGCGGTGCGCGCAGTCCCCACGGTTGAGCCTCCGAAGAAACTGAGGGCGAAGCCTTCCCTTATATACTAATTGAGCGTCCTTGCCCAAAGCGGCTTACGTGCAAGCAGTGTATACAGAAGTGATTAGTTTCAGCACACACACCTTTCCACGGGACGCGGTGTTGTTTTGCACTTGGTCCTGATGATGACGACACCTGGTACCAAAAGGCACACAAAAATAAGAGCTGTGTACAGTAAAGCCCTCGAAGTGAAAAACAAGTCAGCATGCCCCTTTATCCTGACGGAGACGGCGTCTGGTACCAAAAGGCACACAAAAATAAGAATTGCGTAGTGAAGCCTCGAAGTGAAAAACAAGTTAGCATAACCTTGGCTGTATCTTTAGAACATTCTCGGCTGTTTCTCCCAAAACATTAGTAATGCAGCTGGGTTCCGCGCTGAGCGACCAACGCCCATCTGCTCTCTTGATCCCCCCCTCTCTTTAGAAAAATCCTTCCATTACACAAATCTATTTAGTTAGCCAGTAAAAGGTGTCATTTCACTCTACTTTCTCCTGTATCATCCTAATACAGTGAAACCTCGGTTCACGAACGTCTCGGAACACGTACAAATCGGTTTACGACCAAAAAGTTCATCAAACTTTTGTATCTGTTCATGACCACAGACTCCGTATACGAACAAGCCAGTTTCTCTTTCGGTTTGTGCACGCAGATGATTTCCGCACGTGTTCAGTCTCTCCCTGTGCAGCGAGAGAGGGAGAGACAGACAGACACGCACGCACGCACGTGTGAGAGAAATGTTCATTATTTCCCTGTCCTTAAAACTCATTAAAAAAAAAAAGTGTTTTTAGTAAGCGGTTCGTAGCGCTACAGTGCGAACTCTTGTAGTGTTAGTTTTCCTTGTTGTTCAAGGTTTTCTCTGTTTTTACATTTAGTTTACTATTACACTGTGCATTCTATGGTATAATTAACTATATGCGTGCTTTAAAATCTTTAAAAAATATATTTACATACAGTTTGTACAGTCTGGAATGGATTAATTATATTTACATACAATCCTATGGGGGACATTACTTCGGTTTACGACCAGAGTTTTGGAACGAATTATGGTCGTGAACCGAGGTTCCACTGTACTCTTAAAATTATACCCCTATTACGCCAACTCTTTTAGTGAGTAATTAGATGACCAACTTTGATATATCTATTGTGAATTGGACACTGTATAGCGCCCGACCCGGCACAGACTCGCACTGAGGAACGTGTAAAAACACTAAAAGACTTTATTTTTCTTCAGCTGGAGGGCACATCTTCCCCGTGAACCCCACCAGCCACAACACCGTCCCAAAAGCACTCCAAACACAAAACACAACCCTTTCTTCTGGCACCACCACTCCTCCCTGGCAACCTTGTCCTCTTCCTCCCGATTCTGGCCCTAAGTGGTGGTTGCCGGTCCTTTTTTATAGCCCACCCAGAAGTGCTTCAGGTGCTTGAGCACCTGTTCCTGATTGCACTTCCGGCCGGGACTGTAAAGTAGTTGTCCAGGTTGGCTCCTGGATCCATGCAGCACCCCCTGGCGGCCACCCCAGATCCCAAAAGGACTGTGGAGAACTCCATCTCCCATGGAACCCTGCAGGAAACTGAGACACCATCGTCAGCCAAGGAGGCTGCCACCAAGCGTCCTGTGGGGGAGGTACTGAGAGACCCATGGTTGCTCCCCCGAAATACAAGTAGAAGGGGCATCCCAGCCGGGCATGGGACCCGGCCGCCTGCCACACTATATAGATAGAAAGATACTGTATATAGATATAGATTTTCCTGTAGTAATTTTTTAATTGTGGGTACTTTATAAGATGATGAAGTATTTGGCAAGTTAAATATCACAGTGGAAAAAGTAACTTTGGGTTTTGGTGTCTTATAGATTATAGTAATTATAATCTGGGGAAAATGACATGGATTTCCATGTTTCTTATTACCCAGTTGCCACATCAGATAAATTTCAGTCTAAAGGCGCTTTTCCACTGCATAGTACGGCACGACACGGTTCAGTTCAGCTCACTTTTGGGGGGTTTTCCACTGGGAACAGTACCTGGTCCTTTTTTTAGTACCACCTCAGCCGAGGTTCCAAGCGCTGAACCGTTACCAAAAGCGTGGCGTGTAAACTCTGCTGGTCACTGATTGGCCGGAGAAAATCGTCATTACTGCGTCACTGAACTTGCGACACGAGACCCAACAGACCCGCTAGATTTTTAGCACAGCCAGCGAAGGTTCGGACGCACCATTTTGTTTTAACCAAAAGCGGCTGTTTCATGGTCTATTGAGGAAGTACAGACGTTCCTCTCGTTGGTAGCCGAGGAGCGGATCCAGCGAGAGTTGGATGGGGCGACGCAGAATGAAAACATTTTTCAGGAGGTCGCTAAGCTCTTGGGCGCACACGGCTACCATCGGACTTACAAACAGTGTAGGAACAAGTTAAAAAAAATGAAGAGCGAGCAGTAGAGGTGGCGCAACTATAACAACACGTGAATGATCCCGCCCACTCTAAAGCGGTACTAAACTGCAGTGGAAACGCAAACCGAGCCGAACTGAGCCGAACCAAGGTGAGCTGTACTGAACCGTGCTGTGCCGTACTATGCAGTGGAAAAGCGCCATAAGTGACTAACAGTACACACCAGATTTTATTTTATCATATTTATTCAACATAAAATAAATTCTTGGGAGAAGCAAGTTCACGCCATCAGTCAGTAGCTTGTGGTACCACATTTGGAAGCAATACATAGAACAAATATTTTTATGTGTTTATTACATCTTATCATTACATCTTCATTTAACAGTTTACTGCATCTTTTAATCTGGAATTGTGTCTCACTTCATTTACTCGCATTTGGTACGCATTTATTTATGCATAGCTTTCTGAATAGTTAGCTCTCTTAGCATCTCACTCAGGTTGTTTTTGATTTTGTCATTCCAAAACTATCATTAACCCATCACCCCTCCAGCTCTGTGCCTGGTGGTTGGCATATGTGTCCGTGCTAAAACACTCTTGGTTTTTACTTAGCAGGAATTCTAATGATTGCTCATTTGCTGCCCAAGTTGATGCAGGTTTGCAAGGTTATCTTCTACATAGAATGTGATCCTTGATCTGACTCGTGTGCTTTGTTTGCATTGCAGGGCCTCGTGCCAAAGAACTGAAATGATTTTGAGTTTGATAGTCTTTAAAGTTGGGGTCAGATAATTTGAGTTTAGAAAAACCTAAGCAACACTGGCTAAAATAATTTAAAATGTTATAATAAATGAATGCTTAAAGACAAAAAAAATCATGCCTCAAGTCTTCACTCCATATATCCTTATTTTAACTAATGTATTGTTTTGAATTGGAACAGGAAATTTCTGAGCTTTATCACATGAAAGTAGACACTACAGAAAATTAAATGAAATGAATATTGACATTTTTACATTATTTCTTGTCTTTCATTTTTAAACTTAACAGTTTTTAAACGTAACAGTTTTTTTAAATGACATACCATGACATTTGAAAGCAAACTCCAAGCAGGTTTTTGATAAATGTAAGTGGGCCATTTTAAAGTGGAAGAACTGTACTTCTAGGCCTAGGGCAGCATGATGGCTCTCTGGCTTAAGAGTCAAGGCTGGCAACTCGAAGGTTGCCAGTTTGAATCCTGGCAATGACAGAAGGAATGCTGATCCATTGGGCCCTTTGAGCAAGGACCGAAACCTGCAATTGCTCCAGGGGGCACCGTACAAATACCTGACCTTGCACTCTGACTCCAAAACTCTGTATGTCTCTGGAAAGTAAGTTGGGTATGCAAAAAAGTATAAAAGATTAAAAATCTATCCATCCATCCATTTTCTAACCCGCTGAATCCGAATACAGGGTCACGGGGGGTCTGCTGGAGCCAATCCCAGCCAACACAGGGCACAAGGCAGGAACCAATCCTGGGCAGGGTGCCAACCCACCGTAGGACACACACAAACCCACACACCAAGCACACACTAGGGCCAATTTAGAATCGCCAATCCACCTAACCTGCATGTCTTGGGATTGTGGGAGGAAACCGGAGTGCCCGGAGAACACCCACGCAGACACGGGGAGAACATGCAAACTCCACGCAGGGCGGACCCGGGAAGCGAAAATCTAAATAAAAATAAAAAAAAAAAAAAAATCCTGCTTTTGACTGGCCTTCTGTTGAAACCAGCTGTGTCAGTATCTCCCCGTCAGCCAAAAATTGATAAGTGGGTTTATAAACCTGGAAGGATGGAACTTTTCATCACTCCTGTAAAATGCTTTTGCCTTAAACAAACACTTGATTAATGATAGCAATGTTGCAAAGCAAAAATATATCAAGCATCAGGACAATGATTTAATTCTGCCTAGTTCTTGCTTCCTTGTAGTATTTGTGCGCTGTAGTGTATTTTATGTAGTATTTTTGTGTTTTGCATTTTTTTGCCTGTTTTTATTAGTGGTATTCTCATTTTATTTTCTTTTGCTTCTCTTTTTGTATTTGCTGTCTTGTTTTTTTTTTTTTGCGTGTTTCTAATTGAATTGTTTTTAGATTTGCTTATTTTGACAGTTTTTGTGTTATACAGTATTTCAGAACCATCTTACTTTAAATCTGACTTTATATGAAGTCATTAGATTGGGAGAGCATGGGGGGGATCATGAGGTTGCCTGAAAGGGGTGTGTGGCGCTCCCGATATCTGCAAAAGGACAAAGTCTTTAGAGTCCTGGTGCTTCCTGTCTTGCTGCTGAGAGACATGGACGCTGTCCAGTGACCTGAGACGAAGACTGGACTCCATCGGTACTATGTCTCTTCCGTGGGTACCGTTGGTTTGACTTTGTGTTGCTCATGAAGTCCTGAATGAGGCACATGACCTGCATTGTGAGGGAGCGTCAGTTACAGCACTACGGCCATGTGATCCGTCTCGTAAGATCCTCATTTTTGGGGACCCATTTGGCTGGACCAGGCCAAGGGGATGCCCATGATGTAATACCTGGCTGCGGCAGATAGAGGGTCATTTCCAGGGGGTGGGACTTGACCGCGTGTCTGCCTGGGGGGTTGCCAACCAGGATCCCGAGTTATTTCGTCATGTGGTGGGTGCGGCAACGCACTGTACCAGTGCAGGCCCCCCAACTTGACTTACTTTAAATCGAATGCATTAATACAAACAATTGGTCTACCACTAAGTGCTTTTAAGTTAGGAAGTACTGAAGGTTCAAATGTGCATGTTAAAATTCTATTTACGTTCTGCTACACCTGGCATGAATGCAATTATTGTGCTGTTTATTTTCAGATTTTTGGCACCTAAATTGATTTGCCAGGTCCAGGTTACTATTGTGCAACATTTTTTATTTTAGACATTTCACTTAAATGTTAAATGCATACAGATTTTAATATTAACTAGCCAATGAGAGGTGGGGAACCTTGCGATTCTCTGTATGCTCCCTTTTTGAGACTGCACACAGAGGATGTACTGGTTATGACAGGCGGACTTTCCTCTTAACGGACGTATGAAAACTGCAGATTTTAGATGAATGTGACAAGCATCACTTGAAAATGCAGTTTCACAGATGGTAGCCTTGGATTCTGCGCTTCCAGAAGGCAGTGCAAACTGAGAAGAAATGCATATCTCGTGTTATTTCTTTATAACAATAACAGAACATGGGCACCATGGGTTTAGGAACCAAGCATCCATCCATCCATCCATCCATTACCCAACCCGCTATATCCTAACTACAGGGACAAGGGGTCTGCTGGAGCCAATCCCAGCCAACACAGGGCGCAAGGCAGGAAACAAACCCCGGGCACGGCGCCAGCCCACCGCAGGGTGCACACACACACACACACACACACATAGACTAGGGACAATTTAGAATCGCCAATGCACCTAACCTGCATGTCTTTGGACTGTGGGAGGAAACCGGAGTATCCGTTTCGGAACCAAGCATAACCAAACTTTGGGTACAGAAGAGTAATTAAAAAAAAAAAAAAAAATGTATAGTGGTTAAGACGTGTTATTGTGTTGCTGTGTGTGCATGTATGATGGGTAAAAGTGTGGCTGTGTTATCGAGGTTTAAAGGAACGTGTAAAGAGCTGCACAAGTTGCCGCTTTCCTGGAGTGGTTAGAAGGAAATGGTGATATAATAATCAAGCAACTTATAGAAATATAACTTTTTACATACAATAATTTAGAACAAATCAGGGTATTAGTTTTTTTTTTGTTAATTTGTTTAAAACGTCATAGTGTGCATCAAAGAAACCTGAGGTAAAAGTACACATCACTTTACCCAATGTGCTTCAATCAAAGGATACCGAATAGAATGAACATAATGCTGAGAAAATGAAAATTAAGCAGTCCTTGACCAGTATGCAGATGCAAATTTACAATTAAGGTCGGGATTCATTAAACAAAAATTTGCAACGGAAATAAGATTTGTTTTCCATATCAATTTAAAATTTAATGATACTGGTAAATATTAAAAAGGCTTTGTAATGGTTATTTTATATATTACAGCTTTCATTGGTGAATGCTGAATGAAAATGACAAGATGATGTTGGCATAAGCTGCTTTCATCTTTTTAATTCTTTAGAATAATCACCTCTGTATTAACTGTGAGAACTGTACCGAAGGCTTAATTGAGCTGGCAAACAGTGGGCTCTGATTTGTAAGATTTTGTTGGTCAAGAGTGTAGAAAGTGGAGGCTATCTAAATAAAGCAGTGCAGCTAAGATAAACTGTATAAGCTGCCAACTGGGCACAGACTTTTTTTTTAAGTAAACCTGTTAAGATGAAGGCACTTGGGGTATCCCGGCAACACAAGCTTGTTGTCTTTATTTTTAGCCTTATGTTGTTTCTTTGGCATGCGAGATAATGTGTGCATAGTAGTAAATGTAAACACTTGCCCAGACCGATGCAAATGTGACAAGTCCAGGTCTACCGTCGATTAGCTGTAGACTGCAAGCACATCTCATACTAAGACAGTTGTTTTGGTGGAGTTGGGAGAAGAACCCTTTAAGTTCAAGCAGTGAAATGCCACACCTGATTTAAAGGGATGTGGGTGAAGTCCTGTGGTGAAATTTAGTTCTGTTTGGTGCATTACTAAGATGTTCTATTAAAATGTATTCTTCCAGAGTTGTGGTTCACTGCTCCTTGTAGATGGGCTATACATGAAAGTTTGTTTGACAGACCCCTTGGTCAATTATTTCAAGCTGCGCCCTCATAAGTGTTAGTGTATAATAACTTGACACTCGCACACTGCTTGATATATGCTAAGAACTGCTGCTGTTGTCATTGTCTATAAAATGGATTTAAGATTGGAAATATTTCCATTTCATTTTACATTGGTGATGTTGAACGTAGCAGTGCATTATGAAGCTTGGTCTGTGGCGCAAGGGTCATGAGATGGATTTCGTCTGGGCCAGATTCTTGCGGAGCAAACCGTGTTTGAGCCAGACCTCATCATAACAAAGGTACTGCCCCAAACTCCCAAGTTCAGTCATTTAACTTCAAATTTTCTCCAAGATAAAATCCATAGTGGTTGTCTTCAATTATATAGTTTTACTGAGCACTTGCCTCTTTTGAACTGAGTGCTGATTTTGAGTGTGGCTTGCTTTTTTGAAGGGGAGACCTAATGCAGACCCTACTTTCTAGATGGTGACTGCAGCATAGAATTAATAAAGAAAGACTTGGGGGGGCTGTGCCCCCCCCCTGCTCACTTTGCTCACCCAAAGAAGAACAGAAGAGATCTGTTGGTTGGCTGCCTGTCTGAACCCATGTGAAACACTGTCGTAGGTACCAGAGTGCCATCCTAGAAAGAACACAAGGTTAGAGTGTCGGTGAATGATTCCGCTCGGCATGTACTGGAATAAATATCTTATTTGTGAATGGTTTTAATTAACTAGGGGGCTCTGCACACTAGCTCTGCTGAACGCACACTAAGGTGATGCCGTCGGATCATCTGCTGTCTTTCTGCTGCTGCTTCTGGCGAGCTGCGTGTTCTTTTTGTCACGCTGCATGTCGATTATTTAAAAGCCTGTACAGCAGCTGTCCTTTTGCCACTTCGTGTCTCCGCTGCTCACGTTGTGAAAATGGCTGAACGCACGCTAAGGAGTTGCAGTCGGATCATCTGCTGCCTCGTTGCTGCTGGCAAACTGCGTTTTCTGCTTGTCGCACTTTGTGTCGATCATTTCAACACCTGTAACAGCAGCTGTCCTTTTGCCACTTGGCATCACTGCCGCTCGCGTTGTGAAAGGGGGTGGGGGGCTGAACGCACGCTAAGGAGAAGTGTTCGGATCATCTGCTGGCTTTCTGCTGCTGGCAAGCTGTGTGTTCTGCTTGTTGCTTGTCGTTGTTTTAAGAGCTGGGAGCACATGATGTGTCCAAAAAAAAAAAAAAAAAGTAGGGGGTCAATACAATACAATACACAGAACAGAACAATTCCTTAATACAGCATAATAATAAAAATTTTAGAAGTACGGTTTAACAGTAGATGATATGACATAATTAGGTTTGGATATTTTTAGAGTCCTGGAGACCTCATCCATCTAGCTGCCTCCCCATTTGGCCATGCCACGGCTGAAACGTTGCTCCGATGAATGGACCCCTCTTTCCCATGATTCCTGTGATCCTCCATCAGGGATGACTTTACCATAGGCAGGCAAACAACTTGGCAAGTGGGCCGTGGCACCAATTGCCACATTTGGGTACCGAGAAAAGAAACAGAATAGGTGAGGGTTAGTATTCAAATATAATTAATAATAATGCCAAAAGCATTCCAACAACTGCTTGGTTGTTGGCTGTCCATGAACTTGTTCTAAATGTTGTCTCACTGCCTTGTCTCGCGGGACGTCAAATTGTCTTGCGAGAAGATCACGTCTCGTCTCCCTAGTCTCCCTCCCAGGATTTTTTTTTTTTTTTATAATAGAGAGCTATAACAATCATGAACTACCGTATTTATTTAATTTTCAAATATCTTTATTTGGGCGTTCTCTCTGGTGTGCTCCTTTTCCACATGCACTGCATCACAACATCCAGGTAGCTCGGTCTGTTTACTTCCATGCGTTGCTAGAACAACCCTCTTTTTTTTTTTTTTTTTTACTTTACTTTTTTGGTAAAAAGACACCACTAAATGTTTCGGAAAGGTAATGTGTTTGTAGGTCTTCACTTTTGTTCTCCTCTGGTGGACGGGTTTGAAGTTCTCCCCGGAGAATCCCAGACCAACCATGTGCAAGACATTTTAATAATCTACAGGAGTTCTTTCATGCACTGTGGTCAATGCCTGGCTTCATGGTTTGATAGTTATGTCATCTGAATAGGAGTGGGAGATTAACATCTTATTCCAGTAGGACAACATTTTATTTGGAGAATTGCTGTGTGTATAGAAATAAGAGCAGAAATTGTAAGAGTAAAATTATCAAGGAGCAGATGTCATGAAATAAAATTCCTTGTTGCTTCCTATCAGGTTTGACTCTGTTCTGAGGGCTTTTGTTTGTTTTTTTGTCTTTTTCTTTTTCCCTACAGCAGTTGATGCCAGTGAACCTGCTATAGTGAAAACACCAATTTCAAGCAACTTATGGGGGGAAAAAATGCTTGCTTTATGTTTTTCACATTACTTACTTCTATGTTTATTTTCATTTCATTTATGTTTACCATTCCTGTCCTAGATAATTCTTTGTGTAAATAAATAAAACTATGATAATTTTGCTTAGGAATATAGTCAGGATGTTGGTTGCTAAGCTGAGATTCCAGTTGAGACTTTTTAGGCTTTTGTTTGCCCAATGAAGCCTCCCACATTTGCACAGTGCTGATTGACTTTATAATTACTGGGTGAAACGTTCAGAGAATCTGTCAGCAAACATTTGTTTGTGTTGAAACCTGTCAGTTCTAACAGTTGTGTTAGGCATTTAGAAGAGTCATTCATTTCTGGAATTGCAGAGAAACTACTGTAACACGAGGGGTTGGGTTTCCATGGTCAGCAGCCCTAATTGAAAGTAAGCTGGCAAGATGGTGTCGTTCCAGACATGCCAGTGTCTACAGATGGTGTTGTCAAATTGTGTGGCAGTTCTGATTCATGTGCAAATCTGCCTGTGATTTCCCTAAAAGAACATTGCGTTCTGCCGCATTTATTGGTTTGAGCTTGGAATACCGAGCATGTGCGCAATGAGTGTCATTCAGAGAATGAGTCGGGCCTAGCGTACAAGCGGAGAGCAATGTCACAGTCCAGTAGGACTAACACAGGCCTATCATCTGTAACTTGAGCCGAGTTATGGCTTTGTAGTTTTGTGTTCAGACCCATTTTTGATGAAGTGCTGCTTTTTTAGTCTGAAACCAGGTACTGGACACCATTAACCCAACTTAATTAACTCAAAGATTCCGGGTCTTACTGCTCCAAAATGCCCCCTTTATTTGATGTTTATTCAAAACGTTTTCCTTGACTCTCTTTCATGAGTGAATTCTGCTATTTGCCACCTCGATCTGTTGAAAGATGGCCATTGACCATACTGGATACTATTTTGATCATTTGACCACTTTGCAGAGAAATGCTTATTTACAACTATCAGTTATGGTACAAAAAGATTTACAGAATTTTTTTGGTTTGTTTTCCAGATCAGTAAGTGTTATAGTTAGCATATGATTGGTCATACTCTGTGATTTAGAGACTTGATGAAGTAATTATCAGCTCATTTCAGTTTTTATAATGTGCTTTGCATTGACAAGTTCAGATTGCTGTATACTTTTAACAGAATATCCTGCCTTATCTTAATTTGCAGTAGGACAGGGCAACATTAAACACCCGGCACATTCTAGCGATAGATGGGGTGAAACACCCAATGCATCCTTCCTCCTACATTCTTAGAGGAAGAACATAACCGAAAATGCAGTAAAACACCCACGTGCTTACCTGAGGATGCCAAGCAAATAAAACAAGTTACACAAAACACCATTAATGATGTCCATAAAATACACAAATATGAATATGTTTGACAAAGACTGTCCATTTCCATATCTTTGTCAACATTTTAAGTCTTCAAACTAGTTTGCACTTTCCCCAAGGCTCCAACATCCCTGAAATATCTGAGACTCAACACAGTCCGGCTGGCTGTAAAATTATCAAGAGAAAGACGTAGCAAGTTCAATGTTGAAGTAAAAGATCCTCCACACCAATAATTTTGTGTCTAGAACATATCCAGTAATTCTTTAATTTTGTATAAATACTTTTTGCCTGGGAAAAATCCCTCTTTTGTTTGTGAATTCATATCCTGATAGTTGAGCAGCCATACCCCAAATCTCCTGAAAAATGAAATGAACTGGTTTGGTGTCTTTGTTTAACACAGTCAGTGCGGTGTTCATCCTGCTCCTGCTAATGTGATTAAAATGGGGTGCATGTCTGGCAATCAGTCCTCTTTGCCACTAACTGTTGTAATACTCTCTGTCGTTGAAGCCTTGATCAGATTCACGTTCATAGGTTCTTGGATACAACACCTCCAGCTTGAGTACATTTGGTCCCATTCCATCTTTAAAGAAATACGTATTGGTATGTAGCTGGGCAGCTATGGAGTGACTTGTATTGGGATTTCTAAATGGTTTCATCCCAAACCTGTCTAGTACTTTGTTCAGATAAAGATGAAGTTATCTCTTCATACGTACCTTGAAATCTAAATTACTAGTGTTTTGCTGCAACTACATTTCAATATAATTTAAATATGTAAACATTTGTTGCATAGTACTTTTCAATACACTGGTTTGAAGAAGTGTGTTCATTTACAGGAAGGAAAAATAACTTTTCCTAAAAAGATTTTTGAAAGCCTCTAGTGAGAAGTCAAGCAAAATGACCCCTTTTATTGGCTAACTAAAGAGATTACTAAATGCAAGCTTTCGAGGCAACTCCGGCCCCTAACACGGTACAACACCCTAGAACCGAAAGCCCCTAGTTTACCCTAGTTTTTCTCATTGGATGGCTTCCCTTCTTATATAACTGGTAATTTTTTTTTAATTTGTGTTTCAAAACAACCTTCTCTATCAAGACAACCCCACCACCTGTAGTTATCCAGACATTGGCTTTCTTTTTTCCATACTCAACTGGGTTAATGAATAATGTCTTAAATAGGCTTTAAAAAATGTATTTTGTTGTTTGTTTCATGCAACCACAGCTCTGTAATACTTAAATTCTTGGTAATTACTACACTGCATATCTAAAAACAGTGTTGCAAAATGGCTGGTTTAAAATGAATTATTTGTATCTACTGCTTAAAGATAGGGTCAGCTACAGTTGTGCTTGAAAGTTTGTGAACCCTTTAGAATTTTCTATATTTCTGCATAAATATGACCTAAAACAGCATCAGATTTTCACTCAAGTCCTAAAAGTAGATAAAGAGAAACCAGTTAAACAAATGAGACCAAAATATTATACAGTGGTACCTTGAGATACGAGTTTAATTCGTTCCGTGACTGGGCTCGTAAGTCAAAATGCTCGTATCTCAAATCAGTTTTCCCCATTGAAATTAATTGAAATGAGATTAATTTGTGCCAGCCCCCAAAAAACCACCCCAGTTTTTTGTTACATGTTTTCAACATAAGAAAAATTTATTTATAATGAACAAATATTGTATACAAACAAAATAAAACCTCATACATAAAAGAGAATGTAAAGAAATAAACAGATGTTGGTGGAGCTGATTAGCATATTGTAATGTTTTTTTCTTTCACTTCACTTTTGCTTAATTTAATTTTCTTCACTAGTTGTTTTTTTTTTTATTATTATTATTTATTTATTTTTTAATTTTTTGCCACGCTTTCATCACTTTCATTCTCAAGGCGTTTCAATAGAAACCTGTCCAAGGAGCTTTGTTTAGTCCTCCCCTTTAAGAATGTTTCTGAAATGAGTTAGGCGAGTGTCATTAAATAGCGCTGGTGCGCGATCAGTTGCAACTTTTTCAGGGTGTTTCTTTTCAATAAAGTTGGAAACATTTTCCCACATTGCAAACACTTCCTTTATCTCACTTTAAGAGATAACCTCCTCCGCGATACCAATCTCCTGCAGAACCTACGTCTGTAGTTCCGTCAACTCCTTTTTCATCAGTTCCTCGGAATTTGTGGCGACAAGCTCTTTGATGGCTCGTATTTCGAATTTTGGCTCGTAACTCGAAGCAAAAAATCTACTTAATGACGGCTCGTATCTCAAAAAATGATTGAATATTACATATTTGTGAGTGGCAAAAGTATGTAAACCTTTGCTTTCAGTATCTGGTGTGACCCCCCTTTGTAGCAATAACTAAAACTAAACGTTTCTGGTAACTTTTCATTCCTGCACACCAGCTTGGAGGAATTTTAGCCCATTCCTCCATACAGAACAGCTTCAACTCTGGGATGTTGGTGGGTTTCCTCACATGAACTGCTCACTTCAGGTCCTTCCACAACATTTCGATTGGATTAAGGTCAGGACTTTGACTTGGCCATTCCAAAACATGAACTTTATTCTTTTTAACCATTCTTTGGTAGAACGACTTGTGTGCTTAGGGTCTTTGTCTTGCTGCATGACCCACCTTCTCTTCAGATTGTTCATGGACAGATGTCCTGACATTTCCTTTAGAATTCTCTGATATAATTCAGAATTCATTGTTCCATCAATGAAGGCAAGCCGTCCTGGCCCAGATGCAGCTAAACAGACCCAAACCGTGATACTACCACCACCATGTTTCACAGATGGGATGAGGATCTTACGCTGGAATGCAGTGTTTTCCTTTCTCCAAACATAACGCTTTTCATTTAAACCAAAGAGGTTTTGGTTTAAATGAATTTTGGTCTCATCCATCCACAAAACATTCTTCCAATAGCCTTCTGGTTTGTCCACGTGATCTTTAGCAAACTGCAGACGAGCAGCAAAGTTTTTATTTGGAGAGCAGTGGCTTTCTCCTTGCAACCCTGCCATGCACACCATTGTTGTTCAGTGTTCTCCTGATGGTGGACTCATGAACATGAACATTAGCCAATGTGAGAGATGCCTTCAGTTGCTTAGAAGTTACCCAGGGGTCCTTTGTGACCTCGCCGACTATCACACGCCCTGCTCTTGGAGTGATCTTTGTTGGTCGACCACTCCTGGGGAGGGTAACAATGGTCTTGAAATTCCTCCATTTGTACACAGTCTGTCTGACTGTGGATTGGTGGAGTCCAAACTCTTTAGAGATGGTTTTGTAACTTTTTCCAGCCTGATGAGCAGCAACAATTCTTTTTGTGAGGTCCTCAGAAATCTCCTTTAATCGTGCCATGATACACTTCCACAAACATGTGTTGTGAAGAGCAGACTTTGATAGATCCTGGTCTTTAAATACCACAGGGTGCCCACTCACACCTGATTGGCATCCCATTGATTGAAAACACCTGACTCGAATTTCACCTTCAAACTAACTGATCATCCATGAGGTTCACATACTTTTGCCGCTCACAAATATGTAATATTCGATCATTTTCCTTAATAAATAAATGACCAAGTATAATATTTTTGTCTCATTTGTTTAACTGCTTTCTCTTTATCTACTTTTAGGACTTCAGTGAAAATCTGATGATGTTTTAGGTCATATTTATGCAGAAATATAGACAATTCTAAAGCGTTCAAACTTTCAAGCACAACTGTACAATCCAGATTTGAGTTTTATCAAACTGTATATAACGGCAGCATTTACATAAAAAAAAATGGATGGTGTAATAGAGCTTTTTTCTTTTAATTTAATATTTATCATTGCTATTGCTGCCTACACAAAGATTTGCTTACATTACATTTTGTTTCTTTGTTAGAACATTTGTATAACCAAGGCTCCATTCAAGATCATATACGTTTATGACAGACACCCTATTTTATGTTGGTTTGCTGCCAGGATCAGGACTGGGGAAAAAAACGGCCATATTTAAGCATCTCAGAATTACTCTTGGGAATTGCAGTAAAAGTCTTGCCTGCCTCGGATAAAAATTTGTTCTGCCCTTGAGTAGGACATAAAATATCTATAAAGCGTTCTAGTCCCAGTGAGGTGTAGGAGACAACAATAATAAGAATATTCAAAGTACTAGAAGAAGAAGAATAAAAGAACAACTTGACTAATTTCTGTCTGTCCATCCGTCTGTCCGTTGAATTTCAGCAATGTAGTGAAAGCACTAAAATTGATAAGGAACCAAATCTTTCTATGATGAAAAGCGGAAATATGATCAGGACAGAGAACACTCAAAATGTGTAAAATAATAAAATAGTCCATTGTTTTTAGATAACCAAGAATTTTCTATAGCAGAGTAATGTCTGGAATCGTATAATTTAATTACTCTTGTATGCACGATGTACTCTTCCAAGCAGACCATGCCTTGAGTGGGGTTTAAATACATCTTTACTGAGACACAAGAGGCCGAAAAAAAAAAAAGCGCTGTGGATAATTAGTTTGTCACAGGTTGTGCACTGTGATGATATTCCGGATGTGCCTTGAAAGACCTGAAAAGCTAGGAGAAAAAGTTCATAAGAAATGCAGCTTTGCTGATGACCTTTGTATTTGCTGTTGGAATGTAGGAGTATATCTTTAAGAGGAAGACATGACTTGATACGTATACAGAAATATACAATATTATGTTTATGTGATGCAAGTAATCTTTTTTTTTTATTTAAATAAATTCTTCTTTTAAATATTTTCAACATCCTGGCATTTTCCTATTCTGAAACGTTTGATAAAGAGTATAGAGTGGTTTTCAAAACAATATGTAGCATCACATGGCTATATCATGGCAGAGCATAACAGACAGACCTTATTAGTCTCGGTTTATTATCTAATGTGTACCAATTAATTTTACCCTCCTATATTTTCTGTACTTGAATAGGATGTTTCCAACTACTATGGAATTGATATGCAGTGGTTTTTACCAATTAGCATTTTGTATTCGTTGCTTTTTAACTGACCTCTGTTGCTCTCTCTCTTCACTGCAGGTGCTGAATCGAGTCATGGGGGCATTTCTGGACAAGCCAAAGACTGAAAAACATAATGCACATGGCGAAGGCAATGGTCTCCGCTTTGGGCTGAGCAGTATGCAAGGATGGAGGGTTGAAATGGAAGATGCCCACACAGCTGTGGTGGGCATACCTCATGGCCTCGATGATTGGTCCTTTTTTGCAGTATATGATGGGCATGCTGGATCCAGAGTGGCTAATTACTGCTCCAAGCACCTGCTGGAGCACATCACCAATAATGAAGACTTCAGGGGTGCAGAGAAACCTGGATCATCTGTGGAGCCCACAGTAGAAAGTGTCAAGAGTGGTATCAGAACTGGCTTTTTAAAAATTGATGAGTACATGCGCAACTTCTCAGATCTGCGCAATGGCATGGACCGCAGTGGCTCAACAGCAGTGGCAGTCCTGCTGTCACCTGAGCATATGTACTTTATTAATTGTGGAGACTCCAGAGCAGTGTTGTACCGCAATGCACAGGTTTGCTTCTCCACACAGGACCACAAACCCTGCAATCCACGTGAGAAAGAGCGCATCCAGAATGCAGGGGGCAGTGTAATGATTCAACGAGTTAATGGCTCATTAGCAGTCTCCCGTGCCCTTGGGGACTATGACTATAAATGTGTAGATGGCAAGGGTCCCACCGAACAGCTAGTTTCTCCAGAGCCCGAGGTTTATGAGATTCTGAGGGCTGAGGAGGATGAGTTTGTGGTACTGGCATGTGACGGGATCTGGGATGTCATGAGCAATGAGGAGCTCTGCGAGTTTGTCAAGTCTAGGTTGGAAGTGACAGACGACCTGGAGAAAGTATGCGACTCGGTTGTTGATACCTGCCTGCACAAGGTGAGTGATCAGCTCAAAAAACTGGGCCGGGGTGTGGGGTAAGGTGGTGGTTTTACATCTCCTTGTATTTTACTTAGCTCAATAATTGTCAGATTTTATCCCTATCTCGTTTCATATTATGGAAGTGATTGAATTATGATCACTGGCCAAATAGCTGTCAAAGCAAACATGTTAAAAACTACTATGTATTGGGAAACTTTTACTACATGCAAGAAAAAACAACGTCGTAGACTTCAGATGAGTTGTCATGAAAAAACGTTTTTGTGGCTGAATGGTTTAGAGTAGTTGAAATGTGGAAAATTGGGGATTTATGTCCGCACAAAGGCAGGGAATATGTTTTTTATACAGCACATAAATAAAATTTCAGAGTAAACATAATTGACTAACAGTTTGCTGTAGTACTGATGATGTGCCGTATTTCCAACTCCTGCCATTCAGTAGAAAGTTTGCTTGAGCCAATTTATGAATTGGTTTGAATCAGAACTTGGCACTTTACTTCAGCTATTTGTGTTGGAATTTTATCTAATGACAAGTTATCGCACATCCCAATTAAGAAATATGCTTCAGGCTCTTGCTTTTAATCCTATTTGGATTTTCCTATTAGTAATATGTTTTTTTCATTAAATATTATGTTGTTGCATTCATAGATGCCATCTCTGGAGGGGCAAAAGGGGCAGCTGCCCTGCAATCTAAATCTCTTGAGCAATGCTAGAGAAAAATTTCAATGTTAAAAGTTAATTTCAAGTCCATACCAACTGCCACTGTGTCCACATATTGCTACAGGCTACTAAAGCTGCATTCAGAGTGCAGGTAAAAGTGACTCGATTCTGATTTTTGGCTCATATCTTTTTTTTTTTTTTGACTGTTCAAATTGATTTTGACACTGGTTCATATCCACAATAACTGTACTAATACACCTCCTGAATCGGCAAAATTAATTCATCAAATAGATGTGACCTAATGGGCAACCGTGAGCATCAGCTGCATGCAGATTGTAAACTGTCTGCAGTCCAGGATGTACATGAATTTGTCCACTCACAATGGTAAGTGGTCCGAGATGCTTTGAATGGAATCATCACTGCCGTATTTGCATATAGAAACTTGTGGACAGGAGAGAGGAACCACTTAGCAAGGCTGTCTTGGGAAAAGACACAATTTCAGAAAACTGAGAATGGGATTTATTGTCAGGCTTTCTTTCATCTTTGCATTTCACAATTCTCTAAAAAAGATTGAATTTTTGTCACATAATTGAAAAAGAAATGACTTTTTAACAGTAGTACAGGGTGAGCCAAAAGGAAGTACCCAATTTCAAACGTTTATTCTACAAAAAAGCTACAAGATGAAATAAATTTCATTACGACACAAGAAAGGGTATACAAAATTGATTTTTTTCACTGTGTTTTAAAAATGATGTCTTCAAGGTGATGGCCATCCTTAATGATACACTCTTCGACTCGTTCGTCCAGTTCAAGGGCAATAGCATTGATTTTTGTGGCGTTTAGCATCCTTGAGGGCTTCAAGATTTTGAGGTCAGTGTGTTTATACCATCGAATTGAGAGAGTCCCACAAGAAGAAATCGCATGCAGAGAGATCAGGCAAATGTGAAGGCAACCTGACATCGCTGTGCAGGGGAGTTCAACTTGCCATGGATCCTCTGCACTGTATCGGCTGTTGCTCCATCCTGTTGAAATCAGGCATCCACTACAGTAATCCCTCGCTATATCGCGCTTTGACTTTCGCGGTTTCGCTCTATCGCGGATTTTATATGAAAGCATAACTAAATATATAACGCAGATTTTTCGATGCTTCGCGGGTTCTGCGGACAATGTGTCTCTTTACTTCCTGTACATGCTTCCTCAGTTGGTTTGCCCAGTTGATTTCATACAAGGGACGCTATTGGCGGATGACTGAGAAGCTAACCAATCAGAGCACGCAGTTAAGTTCTCCTGACTGAGAAGCTAACCAATCAGAGCACGCAGTTAAGTTCCTGCTTGCTGAATGCAGTGTTAAACAGGAAGTCTCGTCTCGCTCATTCAGCATCAACGTGTTTCGCTGTGTAAAGAGTTGTGCTCTTTTGTGTTTATCTTTGTGCATAGTCAAGCCCTTCATTATGGCTCCAAAACGATCTGCTACTGCTTCAGGGGCCGTGCCCAAGCGCAAACGGAAGATGTTAACGATTGCCGAAAAGGTAAACGTTTTGGATTTGTTGAAGGCTACGATTCTTTTATTTAAAAAGTAGGAAAGGAATATAAGATCTACGGCCGCAGTGTCCTTTTAACCAGGGTGCAAAACGAGTTGTAAGTGGATGTAATAAGGCAGTAGTCTGGATGGAATCTGCTTTAGGGATTTGGATTGAAGAAGAACAACGGCGGTGCCACACAATCACCTGAAGTGGCTACTTTAAGGGCTGTAACGCTCTCCTTTGTTGTGCAGTAAAATAAAACTCATTGTTATCGGACAAGTCATCGTGTCATTGTTGGTGAGTAACCATAATTAATTTTCTACTTACAGTACTTAGTACATGTACATACGTTTAGTGTCACTGTACACACATTTACTGTATACTATTTTTGTTGCATTGTACGTATTTATTGCTGGTGGCATGTCTATCGTAATGGCTGTAACATGTGATATCGGAGACACTCAATACCTTTAAAATAATATTTAGGTTTTACTGTATATAAACAGTGTGTTTATATACATAATTTCAATGAATCTTACCTAATATCTAAGAGAATACAAAGGGATTATGCTGTATAACTCTGCGGGGAATATTTATAAACAGTGTGGGAGAGTTTATAAGGACCTAAAATATATAAAAATAACTATACAAACGTTTGGTTTCTACTTCGCGGATTTTCACCTATCGCGGGGGGGTCTGGAACGCAACCCCCGCGATCGAGGAGGGATTACTGTACATCCAATTCTTCCAGCTTGGGGCTGCAGAATGTTCTCTAGCATTTCAGTGTAACTTCTGAAGTGACGGTGACCGCTGCTTCACCCTCCTCAAAAAAGTAAGTAAGGGCCTACAATGCCACAACACACTGTAACGCGCTCACTGTGCAGGGGTCTCTGAAGTTCATGAGGGTTGATTTCAGCTCAGTAGCAAATTTGGCTTATTTACACAAGCATTCAAATAGAAATGTGCCTCATCACTGCACATGACGATGGCATCTCGAACGGTTTGCAGAATGTTCAAGCGCAACTCTCTGTGGATCTCCCAGTCTCTCTCAGTGAGTTCTTGCACTGCCATCATTTTATATGGAAAAGCCAGGAGTTCTAATCTTGTTGCTATTTAGATCATTTAATTTTATTTTGTGTTCCTGTGCTTGTCATGCTATGGCAGTGTAAAAATCATTGTTGTTGTATCCAAGGAGAAATTACAACTTTACATACAGAAGCTCATGGCAAAAAAGGAAAATATACAGTGGTGGTAAAAACTATTTGCCCCCTTCCTGATTTCTTATTCTTTTGCATGTTTGTCACACAAAATGTTTCTGATCATCAAACACATTTAACCATTAGTCAAATATAACACAAGTAAACACAAAATGCAGTTTTTAATTGATGGTTTTTATTATTTAGGGGGAAAAAAAATCCAAACCTACATGGCCCTGTGTGAAAAAGTAATTGCCCCCTGAACCTAATAACTGGTTGGGCCACCCTTCGCAGCAGTAACTGCAATTAAGCGTTTGCGATAACTTGCAATGAGTCTTTTACAGCGCTCTGGAGGAATTTTGGCCCACTCATCTTTGCAGAATTGTTGTACTTCAGCCTTATTTGAGGGTTTTCTAGCATGAACCGCCTTTTTAAGGTCATGCCATAGCATCTCAATTGGATTCAGGTCAGGACTTTGACTAGGCCACTCCAAAGTGTTCATTTTGTTTTTCGTCAGCCATTCAGAGGTGGATTTGCTGGTGTGTTTTGGGTCATTGTCCTGTTGCAGCACCCAAGATCGCTTCAGCTTGAGTTGACGAACAGATGGCTGGACATTCTCCTTCAGGATTTTTTGGTAGACAGTAGAATTCATGGTTCCATCTATCACAGCAAGCCTTCCATGTCCTGAAGCAGCAAAACAACCCCAGACCATCACACTACCACCACCATATTTTACTGTAGGTATGATGTTCTTTTTCTGAAATGCTGTGTTCCTTTTACGCCAGATGTAACGGACATTTGCCTTCCAAAAGTTCAACTTTTGTCTCATCAGTCCACAAGGTATTTTCCCAAAAGTCTTGGCAATCATTGAGATGTTTCTTAGCAAAATTGAGACGAGCCCTAATGTTCTTTTTGCTTAACAGTGGTTTGCGCCATGGAAATCTGCCATGCAGGCTGTTTTTGCCCAGTCTCTTTCTTATGGTGGAGTCGTGAACACTGACCTTAATTAAGGCAAGTGAGGCCTGCAGTTCTTTAGACGTTGTCCTGGGGTCTTTTATGACCTCTCGGATAAGTCGTCTCTGCGCTCTTGGGGTAAATTTGGTCGGCCGGCCACTCCTGGGAAGGTTCATCACTGTTCCATGTTTTTGCCATTTGTGGATAATGGCTCTCACTGTGGTTCACTGGAGTCCCAAAGCTTTAGAAATGGCTTTATAACCTTTACCAGACTGATAGATCTCAATGACTTCTGTTCTCATTTGTTCCTGAATTTCTTTGGATCTTGGCATGATGTCTAGCTTTTGAGGTGCTTTTGGTCTACTTCTCTGTGTCAGGCAGCTCTTATTTAAGTGATTTCTTGATTGAAACAGGTGTGGCAGTAATCAGGAAATTGAACTCAGGTGTGATACACCACAGTTAGGTGATTTTTTAACAAGGGGGCAATTACTTTTTCACACAGGGCCATGTAGGTTTGGATTTTTTTTGCTCCCTAAATAATAAAAACCATCATTTAAAAACTGCATTTTGTGTTTACTTGTGTTATATTTGACTAATGGTTAAATGTGTTTGATGATCAGAAACATTTTGTGTGACAAACATGCAAAAGAATAAGAAATCAGGAAGGGGGCAAATTGTTAGTTTTTCACACCACTGTAAATATTATAACAGCCCCAAAAACACACACACAAATGTCTGGCTTGAATAAGGGAGCTGTTGGTGTCAATCACAGGCTTGTAGGAAGGGAGTAAGATGAGGTCCAGTCTGCTCCGCTGTATTGCAGGTTTACATTTAAACAACAACATTTATTTATATTGCACATTTTCATACAAAAAGTAGCTCAAAGTGCTTTACATAATGATGAAAAGAAAAATAAAAGACAAAATAAGAAATTAAAATAAGACCACATTAGTTAACATAGAAAAGGAGTAAGGTCCGATGGCCAGGGTGGACAGAAAAAACAGAAAAAAAACTCCACAAACGGCTGGGGAAAAAAATAAAATCTGCGGGGGTTCCAGGCCACGGGACCGCCTAGTCCCCTCTCGGCATTCTACCTAACATAAATGAAATAGTCCTCTTTGTAGTTAGGGTTATCATGGAGTCACTTGATGTTGATGGTCATAAAGACTTCTGGCTTTTAATCCATCCATCATTGTTGGAACATCACGGTGCTTTGAGTAGATGCGCCACCACCAAAAGGACACCGGAAAAGGAAGCAGAAGAGAGAGTAGGGGTTAGTACAGACATTGACATTCAAGTAATGCAAGTTCAGCTTGTTGTGCCTAAAAATCAAACAAGCTAAGCTGTTCACATCAGTCTAATGTCAGAATGATTTACTCATTATTAATATTAGTACAGAGTGAATCATTTCTGTTCTTGAGTTAAGTTACATCATTAATGTTTTCATCTCACTAGGCAGTAACATCGACAAATTCAGTCATTATTTTTGTCACGGGATTCACATTTTAGTTGTAATTGTAATATGCTTACTCAACGGTTTCTAGTCCCCTTCCTGCCTTTTCCACTCTGTTTGCTTGTATTAGTTGAAAACCATCCAGCATTAAAATAGCACCTAAAATAAAACGTTTAAGCTGGTTCACTGCAACAAAAAAAAAAAAAAAACTCGCTATGACATTTAAAAGCTCAACTGAACAGTCCACATACAGTATAGAGAGGCAGGCCAGTTCTGAGTACTTTGAGCCTCACTTTTATCCTTGCTTTGTGTTCTTTCCAAACTTTGCCTGAAATAAATTGCAACAGGCAGTGGTGATCACAGTGCTACCAACGGAGCTCAGGAACATTTAAAATAACCCTCTTTATGTTCTCTGAGTCTCGTACATTTTCTAATGTTACAAACGTAGGTAGCCGTAAGATTTTCCTGATCCTCTTCGCTCACCCTATGACAGCTTTTCAATATCCAAACTTGTCCAAAAGCCAGTTGATATGAGTCAACCATTCCAGGTCTTTGTCTGTGATGACAGCAGCATATCCTTGATTTTAAAATAATTCTCATAGTTCATAATTTTTTGCCCCCAATATTTATGACAAAACTGCTCAATGGTTGTGTTTGTTTTAGTTAGTTTTCAGTGACTAATTGCTTTTTTCGTTTCTACTGTTGCTCTTGCTATCTTGCTTGTCTTTCTGGTGACTCTCGTAGCAGCACAGATTGGCAGCGGTTTAGTTGGTGATGGTTACTCAGTGTGAGTCATGTTTGATACCAGTTGGTTTACAATGAAGGACCGGTTTTAAAATAACTCTTTCTTTGTAAGCTTCTGTTGATATGCTGCTGTTGGTTGAATACTGCCTCGGAGTGCAGTTGGTATTTGGTATTTTTCAAGTAAGCCTATCTAATTAGAAAAACATTGGTATACCTTTAATTTTAATAGCACCCCCATATTTTGGAAGTTGTTGTTTAATTCTGCAGTGAAATCTAGGTATTATACAGTTTTGGAAAAAGTGAATTCTTGATATACATACCCTCACCTAAAGGATTATTAGGACCACCATACTAATACGGTGTTTGACCCCCTTTCGCCTTCAGAACTGCCTTAATTCTACGTGGCATTAATTCAACAAGGTGCTGAAAGCATTCTTTAGAAATGTTGGCCCATATTGATAGGATAGCATCTTGCAGTTGATGGAGATTTGTGGGATGCACATCCAGGGCACGAAGCTCCCGTTCCACCACATCCCAAAGATGCTCTATTGGGTTGAGATCTGGTGACCGTGGGGGCCATTTTAGGACAGAGAACTCATTATCATGTTCAAGAAACCAATTTGAAATGATTCGAGCTTTGTGACATGGTGCATTATCCTGCTGGAAGTAGCCATCAGAGGATGGGTACATGGTGGTCATGAAGGGATGGACATGGTCAGAAACAATGCTCAGGTAGCCCGTGGAATTTAAACGATGCCCAATTGGCACTAAGGGGCCTAAAGTGTGCCAAGAAAACATCCCCCACACCATTACACCACCACCACCAGCCTGCACAGTGGTAACAAGGCATGATGGATCCACGTTCTCATTCTGTTTACGCCAAATTCTGACTCTACCATTTGAATGTCTCAACAGAAATCGAGACTCATCAGACCAGGCAACATTTTTCCAGTCTTCAACTGTCCAATTTTGGTGAGCTCGTGCAAATTGTAGCCTCTTTTTCCTATTTGTAGTGGAGATGAGGGGTACCCGGTGGGGTCTTCTGCTGTTGTAGCCCATCCGCCTCAAGGTTGTGCGTGTTGTGGCTTCACAAATGCTTTGCTGCATACCTCGGTTGTAACGAGTGGTTATTTCAGTCAAAGTTGCTCTTCTATCAGCTTGAATCAGTCGGCCCATTCATTCTCCTCTGATCTCCAGCATCAACAAGTCATTTTCGCCCACAGGACTGCCGCATACTGGATGTTTTTCCCTTTTCACACCATTCTTTGTAAACCCTAGAAATGGTTGTGCGTGAAAATCCCAGTAACTGAGCAGATTGTGAAATACTCAAACCGGCTCATCTGGCACCAACAACCATGCCACGCTCAAAATTGCTAAAATCACCTTTCTTTGCCATTCTGACATTCAGTTTGGAGTTCAGGAGATTGTCTTGACCAGGACCACACCCCTAAATGCATTGAAGGAACTGCCATGTGATTGGTTGATTAGATAATTACATTCATGAGAAATTGAACAGGTGTTCCTAATAACCCTTTAGGTGAGTGTATACTATCCATCCATCCATTATCCAACTTGCTATATCCTAACTACAGGGTCACGGGGGTCTGCTGGAGCCAATCTCAGCCAACACAGGGCGCAAGGCAGGAAACAAATCCCGGGCAGGCCGCCAGCCCACCGCAGGTATACATATACTAATTCTATTAAAATACTTTGTTACAGAACTGCACTGTTGCAGAGGTTGCTAATACTTTCATGTAGACACTGTAGAAATTTTGCATGTCGCCTTGTTAGTTTGTATCATCTAATGGAGTGGGTGGGTTGTTGAAGATATTAGGAGCTCCAGCCTGGAGACCCCCCGGGTGGAGTTTTCTCATTTTTAAACATGTCTGCATGAGTTTTCTTCTGATTGTACCAGATTTATTCCCACATCCCAGAGACAGACATGTGAAAGTAATTGATATCTCTAAATTCTCCTGGTGTGCATCTGTTTGTGCCCTGCTAGACTGGTGTCCAGTTCAGAAATGTTTACCAACTTGAACCCAAGGCTGCTGGGAAAGACATGGCAACGCTGGAATAAGTTCAGAGAAGAGTGACTAGGCTGATTCCAGTCCTACAAGGGGATGAGTTATGAGGAAAGATTGAAAGTGCTGAGTCTTCTCAGCAAAAGAAGATTTAAGAAGCGACAAGATTGAAACGCTTAAAATAATGAAGAGAATTAGTACAGCGGATTGAGAATGTTACTTTAAAATGAGTTCATCAAGAACTTGGGGACACAGCTGGAAACTTGTTAAGGGTAACATTAAACATTAGGAAGTTTTTCTTTACACAAAGACCAATGGGCACATGACATAAGTTTACCAAGGAGTGTGGTAGACCATAGGACTTTAGGGACTTTCAAAACTCGACTTGATGTTATTTTAGAAGAGTTGACTGGATAGGACTGGCGAGCTTTGTTGAGCTGAATGGCCTGTTCTTGTCTGGATTGTTCTAATGTTTTAGCTACAGAATTGTTCACCCACAGGAGGGGTTTCTTGACCTTTAAACACTATTGCCAGGACTTTCTCATGGTTTTACATCCATACAAATAACAAAGTAAACATAATATAAAGTACAGAAGTACTTCATATATTTAACAAAGCACACATAAATGTAAGTCCACATGTGGCACCCACTGCAAAACAACAAACAAGCGTAGAATGTATCCTTAATTGAAGAAAAATGAACTAAGAATCGTGATAACATGTATTTCCAGTTTACTTTTGCTGTGACAAGCATGCCTTTGGAACATGGAAGGCATTTTTTCTTAAATCTAAATATTCCTACTTCAAAGAGCATGTCGTCAGAACTTCTTAAGGATTTTTTTTTTCCAAATTGGAACTGAGATGCTCATCAGCTGCTTTATAAAGTGCAACAGCAAGTTGGTTGTTGATTATTTTTTTATAGCTATTTATTTTTAAAAATGTAGAAAATAACCTTCACTTTATAACGTAATTTCAAATGGCAAGCATATTTAGTCAGGTCAGGTTGGGGAGCATGCACTGGTACAGCGCGTTGCCGTCCCCTCCATACAATGAAACAGCTCGAGATCCTGGTTGGCATCCCACCAGGCAGACCCGCAATCCAGTCCCTCCCTCCGGAAATGACCATTTATCTGCCACAGCCAGGTGTTGTGTCCCCTTGGCCTGGTCCAGCTGCTCAGGTCCTCGGCAATGAGGATCCTGCAGGCCGGATCACCCTCTAGGAATCGTACCACATGGCCGTAGTGCCGTAACTGACACTCCCTCACAATGCAGGTCATGTGCCTCATTCAGGACTCTTGTCAGCAACCGCTCATTCAACACAAAGTCAAATGGTACCCAAGGATTCTCCAAAGAGACAGTGCAGAAGGCGTCCAGTCTTCGTCTCCGGTCACTGGATAGCATCCATTTCTCACAGCCATATAGCAAGACAGGAAGCACCAGGACTCTAAAGACTTGGACCTTCATCCTTTTGCATAGATATGGGGAGCGCCACACACTGCTTTCCAGTGACCTCATGACCCCCCATGCTCTCCCAGTGCCCATATAACGTAGTTTCTTCCTTACATAATGTTGGACTGTGTGATTTTTCTATTAGATTATGAAACAAGCTTGTAGTGCTTGTACCTTTTGTACAGTTTACCTTAAGGTGTACTTCATGGAGCAGACAATTTCCAGAGAACATTAGTGATATCACTACCTTTTTTTATTATATATTTCATTCTTTTGGGAAGTTAAGTTCAAAGCTTACCCTGAAGCTTGTGCCAGTTTAAGATGCTGAAAGAATGGTAAATCTCGAGTGGAGGGCTTGACTGGCTTATTATCTTGCTATTAACGTTTTAGGGACAAAATCTCATTAGTTGAGGGTGATCCATAAAGCTCAGCATATAGTTTTGTTCTTGCCAAGAGTTACATTGTAGTTAACCATACTATTATTCAAATGTTCATTTATTTTCTGCTTTTCTACCATTGTAATAAAAGTCTCCAACATAACCCATTTATTTCAAACAATCCAGATCCTGTTTTCTACGAAGCAGTTTTTTTTTGTTTTTGGTTTTAACATGTTGCTCAGAATATTGGTGTTCATCCTCTACTGAAATGTAAAGATGGCTGAATAAACATTAGTCATTTTTTTCCCATCCAACAATGCTAGCACTGTACATGATGCTGCTGCTGTGGACAATGGTGCCTGTTTGTTGCAGGACACATTCATGCAGACTCACATATACTGCCAATCTGCTCTCACCATTCCTCCTCATACCAGACTTATGAAGCACAGTTTTGCACCTTACAGGTGAAATGAAAGCAATACTCCTAGCTATTCACAATTGGACTATTCAGCTATTCACAATTGTAGCTGTAATTTTTTTTATTTTTTTTTTTTACAACAACATTTATTTATACAGCACATTTTCATACAAAAAGTAGCTCAAAGTGCTTTACACAATGAAGAATAGAAAAATAAAAGACACAGTAAGAAAATAAAATAAGTCAACATTAATTAACATAGAATAAGAGTAAGGTCCAATGGCCACGGTGGACAGAAAAAACAAAAAATACTCCAGACGGCTGGAGAGAAAAAATAAAATCTGTAGGGATTCCAGACTGTTAGACTGCCCAGTCCCCTCTGGGCATTCTACCTAACATAAATGAAACAGTCTTCTTTGGATTTAGGGTTCTCACGGAAGGACTTGATGATGATGATGATGATGATGGTCACATAGACTTCTGCCTTTTAATCCATCCATCATTGTTGGAGCATCATGATGCTTTGAGTAGGAAAAAGAAACAGAAGAGAGAGTAGGGGTCAGTACAGTTTTTAATATTCTAATGAATATATTGTGGACCTTTCTGTCAGCAGTTTTCATTGTGTATACATTGATATTTCAGGTGTCTTATCACTTTTGCCCATCCATCCAAAACAGCTATTCCACTGTCATTTACCTTCCCTGGCATTAACCACACGAATGACACGAGCTTGGAATTCTATGCAATTATGTTTAAACCCCGAGTCAAGCTTGGGGCGATGTGTAATGGTACACTTTATTTTGTTAATCCCGGGTAACACTGAGGATGATATTTTAGTGGAGGAAATAACATCATACTGCAAAAAATGTATATACACTCACATAAAGGATTATTAGGAACACCTATTCAATTTCTCATTAATGCGATTATCTAATCAACCAATCACACGGCAGTTGCTTTAATGCATTTAGGGGTGTGGTCCTGGTCAAGACAATCTCCTGAACTCCAAACTGAATGTCAGAATGGGAAAGAAAGGTGATTTAAGCAATTTGGAGCGTGGAATGGTTGTTGGTGCCAGACGGGCCGGTCTGAGTATTTCACAATCTGCTCAGTTACTGGGATTTTCACGCACAACCATTTCTAGGGTTTACAAAGAATGGTGTGAAAAGGGAAAAACATCCAGTATGCGGCAGTCCTGTGGGCGAAAATGCTTTGTTGATGCTGGAGGTCAGAGGAGAATGGGCCGACTGATTCAAGCTGATAGAAGAGCAACTTTGACTGAAATAACCACTCGTATGCAGCAAAGCATTTGTGAAGCCACAACACGCACAACCTTGAGGCGGATGGGCTACAACAGCAGAAGACCCCACCGGGTACCCCTCATCTCCACTACAAATAGGAAAAAGAGGCTACAATTTGCATGCGCTCACCAAAATTGGACAGTTGAAGACTGGAAAAATGTTGCCTGGTCTGATGAGTCTCGATTTCTGTTGAGACATTCAAATGGTAGAGTCAGAATTTGGTGTAAACAGAATGAGAACATGGATCCATCATGCCTTGTTACCACTGTGCAGGCTGGTGGTGGTGGTGTAATGGTGTGGGGGATGTTTTCTTGGCACACGTTAGGCCCCTTAGTGCCAATTGGGCATCGTTTAAATGCCACGGGCTACCTGAGCATTGTTTCTGACCATGTCCATCCCTTCATGACCACCATGTACCCATCCTCTGATGGCTACTTCCAGCAGGATAATGCACCATGTCACAAAGCTCGAATCATTTCAAATTGGTTTCTTGAACATGACAATGAGTTCACTGTCCTAAAATGGCCCCCACAGTCACCAGATCTCAACCCAATAGAGCATCTTTGGGATGTGGTGGAACGGAGCCGTGCCCTGGATGTGCATCCCACAAATCTCCATCAACTGCAAGATGCTATCCTATCAATATGGGCCAACATTTCTAAAGAATGCCTTCAGCACCTTGTTGAATTAATGCCACGTAGAATTAAGGCAGTTCTGAAGGCGAAAGGGGGTCAAACATCGTATTCGTATGGTGGTCCTAATAATCCTTTAGGTGAGTGTATTTCTATGCTTTCTGATATTAAATCTGAGGTAACTCATCAATATCCATAAGTGAAACGAAAAGCGACAAAGGCAGTTTTAGAATGAACCATTGCTGGAATCGAGCAGTAGTGATGCTGTTGTGAACAGGTGATCAGATATTGACACAAAGTGAAGCTGATGCATAATATGGCACTGTATGACCTAACTGCCAGGATATGTCCAGTGCATTTGGTTGTGTGAATCTTCACCACCATGGTGCAACAGTAGCTGCATGACAAAAAGGCAAAATAATGTGATCAACTGCAAGGGAAAGCAAGACGTTGGCACCCTAAGCACTGTTCACAATGTGGCAACTGCCAATGTTTGCATCAGGGGAAATGTGGCCTTGCACTTTGGTGGGCTACAGTAACACAAGGGGCACATTGATCGTGCAGATCAGTCTCTGTCATTCTACCCTCTTGTGTAACCAACAGCAACGATTTCAGCACTTGTGCCAGTTTTCCTGCTCACCTAAAGAACATTTTCTTTTACTAAAGTAACTTTCTTCTAGGATGAGGAACTGAACTGAACAGAATTTTTTTTTACGCATTTTTTTTCTTTTTGTAAATAATAATTTTGTAAAGGATAAACAATGAAGTAAAAGAAAACAGTTTGTACGAACAAATTGTGAAATACAAAGTTAGAGAAATGCAGCATTGTTGCATGTCACAAATACTATACAAGTGAAAACTGGAGCTGCAGGGGCATGGACCCTTCTTCGTGATGTCTGCTGGTCAAATGAAGTAATAGCAGCAGCCATGCCACATGCGCTTTGGAACAGGTCATCCACCGGAAACTAAGCATGTTTGGGGAAGACCATCCAGGCAAGCTTGGGTTATTGCTGGAAGAGGTGTTACCCTATACTCTGAATGTGGATCCCAGTGCAGTGACGGGGGAGTTGGTGGGGGACACTGTGCAGTAAAAATGGTGCTGCGCTTCAGATGAAATGTAAAACCAAGGTTTTGAATCTCTGTGTCATAAGAGATACCTGGGCATCTCTCAAAAAGAGTAGTGTGTTTCCCGATGTCCTGGCTAAATTGCCCACCACAGCATAGCCATTCTGCCCCCCTAATCATCCCCTGTCTCTAATTTGCCATCTCTCTCTCTCTCTCTCTCTCTCATCACTTCACTACCTAACAGCTAATGTGTGGTGAGCATTCTGGCGCAAAATGACTCCCGTCACATCGTACAGGTTGATGCTACACATTAGTGGTGGTTGAAGTGGCTCCTCACTCACTGTAACACTTTAAGTAGTGAAAAGAGTGCTATATAAATGCGAGAATTATTACTATTACTGTGGATGTGAAGGACTTTTATCTTTCCTGACTGCAAGGTGTGGAACTGAAGTACCACTGTTCCTTATCTGGGTGGTGTACCCCATTCTAAGATGGAAGCAGATACTGAGTGAATAACTGTTTCAGGTCCCTACTGTACCCCAGTGCACCCACAAAGTGGTGTCTGTGAGAGACTTGACATGTTTCCATGTGTGACAATATACTTACTGTATATAATGTGGAAGAGAAAGACTTTTAAATATATATTATAAAAAGAAATCCTGTCCTGGAAAGCAAAAACAAGGCTACGATACGTGATCTTCTCAAAAGACATTTAAAAGACCCGTGAGACGAAAGAGACTATGCGAGCAGCAGAGACACAAAGTAGGAAAAAGGACAGCGGCTGTAAAGGCTTTAAAAAGGTCGAAGGGCAGCGCGACAGCAGCCCCATGCCCCCACCCCCCATTTTTTTTAACTTAATGTTTACCTCGCTGATCTAGGAATGCTGTCAGTGAAGCTTTTTCAGTGTTGTGGTTAGTGGTTGCTTTCTGGCTGTAATGTTGTGCACATGAGGAGGCTAGTTGACTTAATGTTGTAATAAGCACATGCCTTTGCTACTTGCCGTGTTACATGAATTGGTCTGTTTTGTTCAATTCAGTAAACCCTACATTTTTAACTGATCTTGCTTTGTATACTTTGATAAACCAGACAAAATACTGTTGACAGTTTTGCTTTAACGGTAATCAAGGATACACATCAGCTCATGCAGTCTTTCCCTTAAATTGGAGTAAACTTTGACAAATGTTTTCCTTCTTGCTAATGCAGCAAAATTTCTGTAGTAGTAGATGTTAACAAGAGAATGTTTCTGCTAACAATTAGTGTATGGCCTTGATCTTCTCGGAAGACAATTTGAAGTCCCACGAGAGACACTTTAACTTGCTCTCCACTCTAAAAAAAGACTAGCAACAAGCAAAGCACACAGCTCGCCAGCAGATGATCCGACTGCTTCTCCTTGCTTGCGTTCAGCCACCCTTACCCCACCCCACTTCACAACGCGAGAGGCAGAGACGCAAAGTGACAAAAGGAGAGCTGCTGTACAGGCTTTAAAATGATCGATGGGCAGTGCGACAATAGCAGCAGAAAGACAGCAGATGATCCGACAGCATCTCTTTAGCATGCATTCAGCTGCCCCTCCTTCACAACGCGACCAGCGTTATACATCCTGCAAGAAAGAGATTTAACCACGCCCGGGGCCAGAAATAAAGGACAAGTATTGTTTTTACAACGTCATGCAAGACAAGGCAGCGAGACATCATTTAAAACAAGTCCATGGACATCAAACCTAGCAGTTGTTGGATTTCTTTTGCCAGACACGCTTCATGTGCTCCCTGCTCTTAAAACAACAAGCAAAACTCGCAGAAAGCCAGCAGATGACCCGACTGCTTCACCTTGGCGTGCGTTCAGCCACCTTCACAAAACCCCACCCCCCTCACAACGCGAGAGGCAGAGACACGAAGTGGCAAAAGGACAGCTGCTGTACAGGCTTTGAAATGATGGGGCAGCGAGACAAGCAGAACAGGCAGCTGGCCGGCAGCAGAAAGACAGCAGCTGATCTGACGGCAACTCCTTAGCGTGCGTTCAGCCGCACCCCCTTCACAGCATTATACGTCCTGTGAGAAAGAGATTTAACCACGTCTGGGGCCGGAAATAAAGGACAAGTATTGTTTTTACAAAAGTTTTAAAGTAAAAGTGAAAATAATGCATATGTAACATTTTTCTGAGGTGTTTACAAGTGAGCAAGTGGATAACCTCCCAGAGGTAACAGGGACTACTAAGGAGGTACTGAGGGATTTGGAAATTGTAGAGGGAGAAGTGCTGCTCAGATTAAATAAGATGAAATCAAACAAATCACCAGGACCAGATAATATTTATCCTCTTGTTCTTAAGGAGGCTAGTGAGTACAAATATAAACCCTTTACACACATTTTTAGGAAGTCACTGTGCACTGGAGAAATTCCAAAGGACTGGAAAATGGCAAATATCATCCCATTATATAAAAAGGGTGACAGGGCAGATCCAAGCAACTATAGGCCAGTAAGCTTAACATGCATCACAGGAAAATTTAATGGAAGGAATTATTAAGGTTAAGATTGAGCAACACATGGCAAGGACAGGAGTTATTCTGAACAGTCAGCATGGGGTCAGAAGAGGGAGGTCGTGTTTTACTAACATGTTGGAATTCTATGAGGTTGCAACAAAAGCATACGATTAAAGTGGAGCTGATGATGTTATTTATCTGGACTTTCAGAAAGCATTTGATAAGGTGCCACATGAGATGTTGGGCATCAAGTTAAAAGAAGTGGGGGTTCAGGGTGATGTTTTTAGGTGGGTACAGAATTGGTTGAGACACATGAAGCAGAGGGTGATGGTGCGAGGAACCTCATCAGAACTTGCTAATGTTAAGAGTGGTGTTCCACAGGGGTCAGTGCTAGGGCCGTTGCTATTTTTAATTTATATAAATGATTTAGATAGGAATATAAGTAACAAGCTGGTTAAGTTTGCAGATGATACCAAGATAGGTGGATTAGCAGATCATTTGGAATCCGTTATATCATTACAGAAGGACTAGGATAACATACAGGCTTGGGCAGATTTGTGGCAGATGAAATTTAATGTCAGTAAATGTAAAGTATTACACATAGGAAGTAAAAATATTAGGTTTGAATACACAATGGGCGGTCGGAAAATCGAGAGTCCACCTTATGAGAAGGATTTAGGAGTCATAGTGGACTCTAAGCTATCAACTTCCCAACAGTGTTCAGAAGCCATTAAGAAGGCTAACAGAATGTCAGGTTATATAGCGCCTTGATGTGTGGAGTACAAGTCCAAGGAGGTTCTGCTCAACCTTTATAATGCACTGGTGAGGCCTCATCTGGAGTACTGTGTGCAGTTTTGGTCTCCAGGCTACAAAAAGGACATAACAGCACTAGAAAAAGGTCCAGAGAAGAGCGACTAGGCTGAGTCCAGGGCTACAGGGGTTGAATTATGAGGAAAGATTAAAAGAGCTGAGCCTTTACAGTTTAAGCAAAAGAAGATTAAGAGGAGACATGATTGAAGTGTTTAAAATTATGAAGGGAATTAGTACAGGGGATCGAGACTTGAATTTTAAAATGAGTTCATCAAGAACACGGGGACACAGTTGGAAACTTGTTAAGGGTAAATTTCGCACAAACATTAGGAAGTTTTTCTTTACACAAAGAACGATAGACACTTGGAATAAGCGACCAAGTAGTGTGGTAGACAGTAAGACGTTAGGGACTTTCAAAACTCGACTTGATGTTTTCTTGGAGGAAACAAGTGGATAGGACTGGCGAGCTTTGTTGGGCTGAATGGCCTGTTCTCGTCTAGATTGTTCTAATGTAACAATTCCCATGAAAATAACAATCTCTTTAAACTGTATATCCGGTAAACCACCCGGGGGTGGGCGAGCGAAGCAAGCAGGGGGCAGAGCCTCCTAGTATTTACAAAAAAAACTGGCATGTGCTTGGGCACTATTATAATATTAATATTTGAAGAAAGGATTACAATGAAGATGGACCATGTAAAGCATGACAAGAACTGGCACAAATGTCGAATAGCACTAAGCTTGCCTATTACAGAGTTGATTATGACTAAAACAATTAGAGTTGTGGTTTCTCAGAGAACAAGTTAAGCTCAGTACAACTCAAGCCTTTTTGATTCATTTGACTTGGCTGCTAATCAGTAACAAATATCATCTCATGTTCATGGATGGTGCAGAGGTCATATGAGCCTTCTGCAGACAAATGTTAAAAGTGTAATGAAAAAATCTCTTGCTCACAAACCACCTCTGAATAGTCTCCAAAAACTCACAGAAGCACCTTTTGAGACCATAGCAAGTGTATCCCTGGAAAATCTGATAACGATGATTGTTTTCAAGTTATCTCCTGCTAAGAGAAATGCCTAAAATTATAAATAGGAGGCTGTGTACGTTTTGGTACTGGTGTTATCAATATTAATACATTGTGACTCTGGATAAGCATCTGGTGTGCTGCTTAAAACGAAATGCTAAATACATCATGTTTTCTCTTCCTTCTTTCAGGGAAGTCGTGATAACATGAGTATTGTACTAGTCTGCTTCATGAATGCACCCAAGGTTTCTGAAGATGCTGTCAAAAAAGATGCCGAGCTGGACAAGTACCTGGAGGCACGCGTTGAAGGTAAGAACTTTGATAAACCCTAAATCTGTGTTGTCGATGTACTTGCTGAGGTTTACAGAAGGCCTCCAAAATTTCTTTGCACTTTCCACTGCTCTGTTTAATGGTGTTAGTGCTTAGTTATTACAAAAATTCCAGTATTCAAATTAGAAATACGATATCTATTAGTGATGCCAAAACCATTTAGTTGTCTTTTTACCACAATCGGAGAACTGTGACCCAGCTGTGACTGGACACTGTGGAATTCTATGCTGTCCTCAAACGGTCCCCATGGCATTGTGGAGCTCAGGATTATTGTGTCACGTCATATGATTTTTATGCATTTACTGCCATACTTTTAAAATACTTTCCCCACCCCAAGGGCCAAGACTGCTTTTACAGGCAGCAACATTGTGTCAGTATCAGTAGTTAAACAGCAGTAAGCTAGTTTATTATGTGCAATATTTTTAGCTTTTAAAACTGCTGTATACATCTTTAAAAAATGCATTTACTTGCCTAGACTAAAGCTTGGCCCATTTTTCATCTTTCTTGTGTCTGGTAGGTTTCTATATATTTGCCTGTACATCAGTAAAGCCATGCGTGAAGTTAAACCAGCAAGTGTCAAATGTGAAATTTTTCAGATTTTTTCTCATTGTGTAAAAACAAATGCATAAGAATAGTAAATAAATTTTGCCTACATGATCCAAGCACAATAATAGTGATCTCAATTGTTCTCCCAAGTAGAGAACCTTCAAACAAATAAAGCAAATAGAATGTGATCTCTTTAACAGAGCTTCACAGGCAGCACTTCTGGTCTTAATCTCTTGAAAAGTATGTGCAGCTATTTTTGATACACTGCGATTTACAGTAATCCCTCCTCGATCGCGGGGGTTGCGTTCCAGAACCCCCCGCGATAGATGAAAATCTGCGAAGTAGAAACCATATGTTTGTGTAGTTATTTTTATATATTTTAAGCCCTTATAAACTCTTCCACACTGTTAACATTATTAGAGCCCTCTAGACATGAAATAACACCCTTTAGTCAAAAGTTTAAACTGTGCTCCATGACAAGACAGAGATGACAGTTCTTTCTCACAATTAAAAGAATGCAAAAAGATCTTCTCTTCAAGAGCAGAAAATTTCAGAGCGCTCGCAAAGAAAAGCAAACAATCAAAAAATCAATACGTGTGCTTTTAAGTTTGCCGCGGCATTTTTTAGATGAGCGTCAGTATCTTCTAAGCAAACAGCCTCTGTGCAAACAGCCCCTCTGCTCACATCTCCTCGGTCAGGCGAAGAGAAGTCACAGAGAGAGAGAGAGAGAGAGAGAGCGAGATTAAAGCAAACCATCAAAAAATCAATAAGTGTGCTTTTGGCAGCACCGCGATAAAGCGGCATTTCTTAGAGGTGCATCCGTATCAACTAGGCAAACAGCTTCTCTGTGTCAGGCGCAGAGAATGTCAGAGAGGGTGAGATAGAGGCAGAGACAAGCAAACAATCAAACTCCGCGTGGGATGCATATCTTAGAGCATTGAGGAGTTTTAGTTAATATGTAATACATGCTCTGATTGGGTAGCTTCTAAGCCCTCCGCCAATAGCGTCCCTTGTATGAAATCAACTGGGCAAACAAACTGAGGAAGCATGTACCATAAATTAAAAGACCCACTGTCTGCAGAAATCCGCGAACCAGCGAAAAATCCGTGATATATATTTAGATGTGCTTACATTTAAAATCCGCGATAGAGTGAAACCACGAAAGTCGAAGCACGATATAGCGAGGGATTACTGTACTTGCTTTAAAAAAAAGGATTTTAAAAAAATCAGGGAGGGTGTGGGGGGTCTGATACAGCTGGCTTCTACTTTCTAATTAGAGTTGAGACCATTCTGTATAATTTGATAACCCTGTGTTGTTTTTTTTTTTTTTAAACACCCAAGTTTAGCGCTCAACATAAGAAATAAGAACTATGTAACTGTTCTAACTCATTATTATTATTATTATTATTATTTTAAGTATTGTTAAAGTGAAATATGCCCCAAAGTTCTTAACCATCAATTTTAAGTAGTTATGGAGCTACATACTGTACACTCATTGGCCATTTTTATGTAGCCTATCTAGCACCAGGTATGACATTGATTTACTCACAGAAGAGGCTAAATTACTGAAGGCAAGGTTTTACTAGGGTACCAGAATAATTTAAGTATTTTGATTAAAGTTAGCTCAGTAGTATCACGGTGGTATCAGATCTTTTGGTACTTGCAAGGATTTGTAGACTTGTTCGAAACTTTGGAATAAGCTGTTAACTGTTTTCTACATGTAGATAAATTAAGGCATGGTGCATTTATACTGTTTTTAACAAATTTTAATGTAGCTATAAAGCTGTGGTATTGTATGAGGAAGTCGGGAGTGGCAGAGAAGTACGTAAGAGTTGTACAGGATATGTACAAGGGAAGTGTGACCGTGGTGAGGTCTGCGGTAGGAGTGACGAATGTATTCAATGTGCAGGTGGGGTTACATCAGGGATCGGCTCTGAGCCCTTTCTTATTTGCAGTGGTGATGGACAGGTTGACAGACGAGATTAGACAGGTTTCCCTGTGGACTGTGATGTTTGCTGATGACATTGTGATCTGTAGCGAGAGTAGGGAGCAGGTGGGGGAGACCCTGGAGAGGTGGAGAGCTGCTCTAAAGAGGAGAGGAATGAAGGTCAGTAGGAACAACAGAGAATACATGTGTGTAAATGAGAGGGAGGTCAGTGGAATGGTGAAGATTCAGAGAGTAGAGTTGGCGAATTTGGATGAATTTAAATACTTGGGATCAACAGTACAGAGTAATAGGGATTGAAGAAGAGAGTGCAGGCAGGGTGGAATGGGTGGAGAAGAGTGTCAGGAGTGATTTGTGACAGACGGGTATCAGCAAGAGTGAAAGGGAAGGTCTACAGGATGGTAGTGAGACCAACTATATTATACTAGCCATGTGCGCCCAACTACGTTGCGCGTGTTAAAAGTTGTCTGTAAAGGGCTCCCTGTTTAAACGTGGCTGCCACTCGTGAACTGGGCCCTTCGTCGCACAGCATTATGATTTTTTTTATAAGGGAAACAAAATTATAAAAGAAAACCCTTGGACATTGATTCGATAGGAACGGCCTACTCGGAATCACTGTCCGAATAGTAATCATGTGGTGGTGTAGGAGCATTTCTGCTTCTGTCCGTTCACAGTCCGTCTCATTTTCACGACGCTGTTGTTTCCTCTCACGATCTCTTCTCAACCTTTCTCCAATCTCGCAGGTTGCTTTGTGGCAATCCAAAGAATAAGGCAATATACACGGAGCAATGGTTATAAAAGGGGGACACATGGGTATCCAGGCTCTTTAAAGCATAAATAGGGATCACTTCACTGACATGTGAGCAAGCCACGGTACAACTGGGAGACGCGCAGCACTCGCCAGCTACAACGTAACAATAATAATTTCTGGAACGTGCTTGTTTGTCATTCATTTTATCCACTGTCTTTCTTTCATTTATATGTTACGTAGGCACGTACCTTTTATCTTCGGCAATCTCATTCTCTAACCAGGCCTCAGGAGCTAACCAGTGTAACACTGTCCACCACCCTTTTCGTTATTTTGGCACATTGTTGACATCCGTGAGTAACAACAACATACTAAACTGGAAGGTGGTCTATGCATGCGTGAAATTCTCGGACAAACAAAAATCAAGATCTAAATGAAGATCTCTTTAGTTAATTTAAAGCACAACAATTTGTTTAGTTTGAATGTCTGTGTTTTGAGGTGTGACTGGCGTACTACAGTCTTCAGTAGTATAAGCCTGGAGGAGATTCTTAATGCAATGCCTGTTTTAGCTGTCTCTCTACTGCCATCTAGTGCTTCTTCTTCTAATTCATTCACGGACCAACAAAGATCAAGATCCAAATGAGGATTATATATAGATATGGGTTGGAGACGGTGCTACTGACCAGAAAGAGGAGACAGAACTGGAGGTGACAGAGTTAAAGATGCTAAGATTTGTATTGGGTGTGATGAGAATGGATGGGATTAGAAATGAGTACATTAGAGGGTCAGCTCAGGTTGGAAGGTCTGGAGACAAAGTCAAAGAGGCGAGATTGTGTTGGTTTGGACATGTGCAGAGGAGAGATGCTGGGTATATTGGGAGAAGGATGTTAAGAATAGAGCTGCCAGGCAAGAGGAAAAGAGGAAGGCCTAAGAGAAGGTTTATGGATGTGAGGAGAGAGGACATGCAGATGATGGGTGTGACAGAGCAAGATGACGAGGACAGGAAGATATAGCAGAATAACCCTTAATGGGAGCAGCCTGAAGAAGATTGTAGCTTAAAAAGGATATACAGTGAGGAACATAGGTATTTGAACACCCTGCAATTTTGCAAGTTCTCCCACTTAGAAATCATGGAGGGGTCTGAAATTCACATTGTAGGTGCATTCCCACTGTGAGAGACAGAATGTAAAAAAAAAAATTCAGGAAATCACATTGTATGATTTGTAATGATTTTTTTTGTATTGCACTGCTGCACATAAGTATTTGAACACCTGAGAAAATCAGTGTTAATATTTGGTACAGAAGCCTTTGTTTGCAATTACAGAGGTCAAACGTTTCCCGTAGTTCTTGACCAGGTTTGCACACCCTGCAGCAGGGATTTTGGCCCACTCCTCCACACAGATCTCCTCTAGAGTTTCAGCTCCCTCCAAAGATTTTCGATTGGATTTAGGTCTGGAGACTGGGTAGGCCACTCCAGAACCTTGATATGCTTCTTGGGGAGCCACTCCTTGGTTATCCTGGCTGTGTGCTTCGGGTCATTGCCATGTTGGAAGACCCAGCCACGACTCATCTTCAGTGCTCTGACTGAGGGAAGGAGGTTGTTACTGAAAATCTCACAATACATGGCCCCATTCATCCTCTCCTTAATACAGTGCAGTCGTCCTGTCCCCTTCACAGAAAAACATCCCCAAAGCATGATGTTTCCACCCCCATGCTTCACAGTAGGGATGGTGTTCTTAGGATGCAACTCCTCCTTCTTTTTCCTCCAAACACGGCGAGTGACGTTTAGCCCAAAAAGTTCTATTTTGGTCTCATCTGACCACATGACTTTCTCCCATGCCTCCTCTGGATCATCCAGATGGTCACTGGCAAACTTCAGACTGGCCTGGACATGTGATGACTTGAGCAGAGTAACCTTCCATGCAATGCGTGATTTGAAACCATGACGGCATAGTGTTCTACTGACAGTGACCTTTGAAACTGTGGTCCCAGCTCTCTTCATGTCATTGACCAGCTCCTCCCGTGTAGTTCTGTGCTGATTCCTCACCTTTCTTATCATCTTTGATATCCCACGAGGTGAGATCTTGCATGGAGCCCCAGTCCGAGGGAGACTTGACAGTCGTCTTTAGCCTCTTCCATTTTCTGACAATTGCTCCAACAGTTGATCTATTTTCACCAAGCTGCTTGGCAATTGCCCCACAGCCCTTTCCAGTCTTGTGGAGGTCCACAATTTTGTCTCTGGTGTCTTTTGACAGCTCTGTGATCTTGCCCATGGTAGTAGTTGGAGTCTGAGTGACTGTGGGGTGGACAGGTGTCTTCTGTAGGCTACACAATCATGGGGAAGACTGCTGACTTGACAGTTGTCCAAAAGACGACCATTGACATCTTGTACAAGGAGGGCAAGACACAAAAGGTCATTGCTGAAGAGGCTGGCTGTTCACAGAGCTCTGTGTCCAAGCACATTAATAGAGAGGCGAAGGGAAGGACAAGATGTGGTGGAAAAAAGTGTACAAACAATAGGGATAACCGCTTGTACCCTGGAGAGGATTGTGAAACAAAACCCATTCAAAACTGTGGGGGAGATTCACAAAGAGTGGACTGCAGCTGGAGTCAGTGCTTCAAGAACCACCACGCACAGACGTATGCAAGACATGGGTTTGTTTCAGCTGTCGCATTTCTTGTGTCAAGCCACTCTTGAACAAGAGACAGTGTCAGAAGCGTCTCGACTGGACTAAAGACAAAACTGCTGCTGAGTGGTCTATGTTATGTTCTCTGATGAAAGTAAATTTTGCAATTCCTTTGGAAATCAAGGTCCCAGAGTCTGGAGGAAGAGAGGAGAGGAATAGAATCCACGGTGCTTGAGGTCCAGTGTAAACTTTCCACAGTCAGTGATGGTTTGGGGTGTCATGTCATCTGCTGGTGTTGGTCCATTGGTGTTGGTCCATTTTCTAAGGTCCAAGGTCAACGCAGCCGTCTACCAGGGAGGTTTAGAGCACTTCATTCTTCCTGCTGCTGACAAACTTTACGGAGATGCAGATTTAATTTTCCAACAGGACCTGGCACCTGCAGACAGTACCAAAGCTACCAGTAGCTGGTTTAAGGACCATGGTATCCCTGTTCTTGATTGGCCAGCAAACTCGCCTGACCTTAACCCCATAGAAAATCTATGGGGTATTGTGAAGAGGAAGATGCGATACGCCAGACCCAACAATTTAGAAGAGCTGAAGGCCACTATCAGAGCAACATGGGCTCTCGTAACACCTGAGCAGTGCAACAGACTGATCGACTCCATGCCACGCCACATTGCTGCAGTAATCCAGGCCAAAGGAGCCCCAACTAAATATCGAGTGCTGTACATGCTCATACTTTTCATGTTCATACCTTTCAGTTGGCCAACATTTCTAAAAATCCTTTTTTTGCATTGGTCTTAATTGAGATTCTAATTTTCCGAGATACTGAATTTGGGACTTTCATTAGTTGTCAGTCATAATCATCAAAATTAAAAGAAATAAACATTTGAAATACATCAGTCTGTGTGTAATGAATGAATCTAATAGACAAGTTTCACTTTTTGAATGGAATTACTGAAATCAACTTTGTCGTGATATTCTAATTTTATATTTATTTCAGTCTTCATTAAACCCTGATCATCTACCTATTGTGGCCTCTTCTTCCTGTCCTTGGCTGACAGATGAATTAGCATGGTTTTCTGCTGCTGTAGCACATCTGGTTCATGTTCCATTAGTTGTGGCTTCAAGGGGGTCCTTCTTCAGAGCACTCTTATGAAGTGCTGATGCTGAGACAGTGGTGACCTTGTCAGCTTGATCGATTCAGGCCATTTTTTTTAACCAACAGAACTTAATTTACTGGATTTTGTTCATTAATGCACAAGTCTGTGTAAACCCTAGAAACTGTTTTGCATGAAAATTCCACTTCAGCTATTGATTCTAAGATGATGAAACCACCAGGCCTGGATCATATGCTTTGTCCACAATAATATTTGATTGAACAACTACTAAACTCCTTGGCCATCATTTGCATACTGTATAAACATAATGCTGCAGCCATATGATAGGACTTGTGTTAGTTGCATCTAAAATGTAAGTTTTAAGAATATATTTGGTCCTACAGAACAATATTTGTAAAAGATTTTGGTTGAGAATTATGCACAAATGTTTGCTTACCTAAAGCCAGTATTTGTACATGGTGGGACTTTTCTTAGTTAGGTATTCAGTAATGTAACAGAACATCTGTAATACTTGGACATGCAGTGAATGGTCGGCTAATGGAAATTCCTTCAATTGCAATAAGAGTGGTTTACAGTAAATGTGACATTACTGAGTACAGCTACTGTACTGCTTGAACAAGTAGATGATTCAGCCGGGTTTGCATGCAAACCACATTCCTAGGTACATAACGTTTGTCCAGGTAAAGCCACATGGTGTGTTTGTTTTTGTTTTTTTTTTTAAATCTTTATAGCGATGAGATACCGTCCTTCTGAGTAAACATCCATTACAGCTACAGTCCCACTTGGCCACTTCTACATGTCTGATAATACACACATGCTCTCCAACATTAGCTCAAATTTACCAGCACTCATTGTTTTCCTTCCCCTTCTTAATAAACATTTTATGAAGTTCAAAGAATTCAGACATGGATAGTATCATAAATTGTGCAGATTTATACTTACATGCTTACTGGCTAATTACTTTGGTTACACTGCTTTTTACTACTCTTTACACTGTGTGCACAATTATTAGGCAAATGAGTATTTTAACCATATCATCATTTTTATTTATGTATTCCGAATCTAAGCTGAACAAACTTGAATAGTTATTGGATTTAAGCATATCAGGTGATGTGTAATGAGGGAGGGTGTGGCCTAAGGAGATCAACACCCTATATGAAGGTGTGCAGAATTATTAGGCAGCTTGTTTTCCTCAGGCAAAATGGGCCAAAAAAGAGATTTAACCGACACTAAAAAGTCAAAAATTGTAATAAGTCTTTCAGGGGGATGCAGCACTCTTGAAATTGCTCAGACATTGGGGCGTGATCACAGAACCATCAAACGTGTTTGTTGCAAATATTCAACAGGGCCACAAGAAACGTGTTTGGAAAGACGCAGATTGACTGCCAAAGATTTGAGAAGAATCAAACGTGAAGTTATCAGAAAGCCATTATCCTCCAGTGCTGTCATATTCCAGAACTGCAAACCTATATGGAGTGCCCAGAAGTACAAGGTATTCAGTGCTCAAGAGACATGGCCAATGTAAGGAAGGCTGAAACCCAACCATCACTGAACAAGACACATAAGTTGAAACGTCAAGACTGGGCCAAGAAATATCTGAAGACAGATTTTTCAAAGGTTTTATGAACTGATGAGATGAGAGTGACTCTTGACGGAGCAGATGGATGGACACAGAGCTCCACTTCAACTCAGACACCAGTAAGATGAAGGTGGGGTACTGGTATGGTCTCGTATTATTAAAGATGAGCTAGTTGGACATTTTCAGGTTTAAGATGGACTCAAAATCAACTCCCAAACTTACTGTCAGTTTTTAGAAGACGAAGATCGTTTATTCAAGCAGTGGTAAAAGAAAAAGTCTGCATCTTTCTAGAAGACCATGATTTTTATGCAGGACAATGCCTCCATCACATGCATTGAAGTACTCCACTCCGTGGCTAGCCAGTAAAGGCCTTAAAGATAAAAGAAAAGTGACATGGCCCCCTTTCCTCACCTAACCTTAAAAACCTTCTTAAACGGCAGATTTACGGGGAAGTAAAAGAGAACACCTCTCTGAACAGTGTCTGGGAGAGGCTGTGGTTGCTGCTGCACAAAAAGTTGTCAACAGATCAAGAAACTGACAGACTCCATGAATGGGATTATTGAAAAGAAGGATGGCTATATTGGTCACTGATTTTTTTTTTTTTTTTTTTTTTGAAATGTCATAAATGTTTATTTGTAAATTTTGAGCTGTTTAATATTCTCACTTTAACAGATGAAAACAAGCAAGTGAGAAAGGGAAAATTTTCGTTTTTCCTTTAGTTGCGTAATAATTGTGCTCACATATGTATTCCCTTGAGAATGCTCACACTCACATTTCCTTTGTAAAACACTCAGGTTTCAGGTTTATTAACATTTTGGATTGACTGATAGCACTGTGTTTGTTCCATATTAAAATGAATCCTCAGAATTACAACTTGTTTAATAATTGTGCACACAGTGTAATAGTCACTGGGTAGACTATCAGAGGACCCTGTTTATCTTGCTGAAGACACTATGCATTCAGATTCTATCCGTTCGTTACAACGTTTTATATATATATAAAATATATATAAATTAATATATTATAAATATATATAAATTATATATATATAAAATATGCCAGACAGAAAACAACAGCCATATTTTTAGCTTAAGCTCTCAAATTTGGTTTTAACTTCCATTTTATTCTGAAGTCTATTTTGCATTTATTTTAGCTTCAGCTTTTGGCCTGCATATTGCATTTACTTAGGATTACTGTAAGTTAGTAACTGCTTGCATGCAATTTTCAGGCAAATAATGAAAGGTCCAAAGATTGCATTACCTCCTCATCCTGTAATTTATAGAGTAATGTGAGTGCATTGTTATTATGGCTGTACATAGGAAGCACTGGATCTAATCTGCCTGATGCTGTCTCTTCACCTTATCTGGGCTACTCAGCTTTTAAAATTATGACACTTTGCACAGGACAGTAATCCAGATGAAGCCATTCCACAATATATCTTTTTTTTTATTCCGAAAAATGGCAGATTGTGTTTAGGGTCCTTTATCTTGAAGGCAGTGTCTTCATGATCATGTAACCATGATTAGTAGTTCCCACAACTGACTGTTTCCAGTGAGCAAGTGCTGCATTCATTGGTTACATTACATAAGTTGAAGCTGTGCTTTACATAAAGTAAAGCAGAATAAAGAAATACATGTTTTAATTCTTGGGCATAATTGGTTACATCAAAGCTCTGTGTGGTTTTTATATTATTGGTAAAATTCATTGATCATATGCAAATTTTTTTTTTCTTCTTCTTATGATTCCTGCAGAAATTTTTGAAAAATCTGGTGAAGAAGGAATTCCAGACCTGGTTCATATAATGCGGAACTTGTCAGCAGAAAGCATCCCAAATTTACCACCTGGAGGTGGCCTGGCTAGCAAGTATGAACCTAGCATTTTGATGCAGTTACTGCTTTTACATTTGTGAAAATGAGTGAAAATGTCATGGCTAGGTTTGTATTGGTAAGGGTTTTGGATACCAAGGTTCTTCCTTCATAGCCAACTGCAGTGTGCTATAATTGTATTGTATTAGAAATTATTTCTCATCTTATGTGATTCCTGGTTTATTATGAATATTAAATTCCTGTTAAAATTATAGAGAACAACATGTGTCCCATAGGACTTGTGCCATTTTTTTTAATTAGAGTGGATCAAGTGTGTGTGTACCACTTGTTGCTTCCAGCTCCTCTTTGTCAATGTGTGAGCAGCTTAAATATTTATTTATGAAATGGTGTATTTAATGTTTTAGAAATTTTATTACTTAGTTCTTACTACGTTTGGAACAAGGAGCAGATTCTATTCAGTCTTTCAGTCATTTTTCTACCCTAAGTATTTATTCTTTTTTTGTTTTTCTTTAAAAGTAAATTGTTACATTTGTAAAAATTCAAAACCTCAAGTGTTTGAAATCTTTACTTCATTGTATTTAGCTAACGTTCGAGTGTTAGGTTTTTCATTACAGTTAAACATTTGAACTCCCATATGTATTACAATTTAATCAGTGAGAAAATCACAGTTTAAAAAATTGCTAAATTAGTAGGCTCATGAAATTATACCATGTGCTTAATTTTCAGCATTGCGTAAAGTATAAGGACATGCAGGCATAGTTAGCTGGCTTCAAGTTTTCTTCTGCTTGCGTGTACTCTGTTGCTAGTTCCTGAAAGATATTGATTCAATTATATAAATGTAGTATATGGAAATAGTTTGTTTTTATAGATGTTACACTCTACCTGTCATATATAGAAATGTTTCTCATCAAATTATTCTCCTCCTTCCCTGCCTTCACTAATGACCTTTCCATTCCTGTTTAAAAAATTATCCAAATCCATGCACGGTTTTGGTTTGT